>NC_141040.1:17035833-17202500 GCF_052040795.2 Danio rerio
TAATATAAAACGTGTAGTAACGGTGCTCATATTTTCATATAGTTAGAAGCAGCGGTGCTACCAAGAAAAAAAGGTTAATTTCGAGCCCTGTATTATGTCTTCTTACTATTTTTTTCTCTTTGTCATTTATTTTATTTACTGCATATTTAATTTGATTATGATAAAGGGCACCTATGATGAAAATCAACTTTTGGAAGCTGTTTGGACAGAACTGTGTGTAGGTATAGTGTGCCCACTGTCATATTGGGGTGATATAAACACAATGAGTCTCTTTTTTTTAAAAATATCCTGACGTTAGGACCCAAATCCCAGTGATTTTGAGGCAGACTGCAGAGATGCACTGAATTAACTGACTGCAAAGTATTAACATGACTCATAACTTGTATATCCTGTAAATAATATTTTAAGCAGATGATTTCTTGCATCTTCTGTAAACAAATATTCTAATGTAAATAATAATTTTACCGTAATAGAAGATATGCCATCTAAGGAATCTCTGGCGTAGCTTCCAATCCTCATTAATGTAGTGCAAACATACTTTTTTTGAGAGGTGCGCAGGTATGTGAGCTTGCGGAGGCTGCACTGGACCACAACTGTGTGTTCAATGCAGAAATATATTTCAGCCTTAACAGAGTGGGGTCACGTGATTCCACAAACGGAAGGGAAAGTAATTGAAAATATCGACCTAAAAACCTAAAAAAAAGTTTTATTGATTATATTTTCTGAATATCGATTTCCATTACTTTTTTGATTAATCACCCAGCCCTAACAGGACATGCGCAAAGCAACTGGGATTAAAAGATCTGTTCATCAAGAATGAGTTTTACAAGTTTAAAACAATTTTAAAACAGTCCATTTTTGTAATAAATACAGTAAAATCGCTACGTAATTCAACACCACAGCCACATGTCAGTGCAATCATAAAAGCAGACACTTCAATCCCAGCTTGTGGACCTAAATCAGGTTTATTTTGTACATTAACAAAACGGATATCCTAACAGCAGTGTATATTAACGTGTGTCCTGTCACATTTGCCATGCAAAAACCATGCAAAGCTAAATGTGTGTTTGTGTGCGAGCAGGCATTCAAACTTTATAACGACACTGTGAGTGACTCATCATTGCAGAAAGGCTTGAATTAACTAAGTAACAAAAATACTAAATACCAGTTGAAAAAGTTCTTATTGTAGTAAGGGAGATCTGCTTTATTCTTGTCTGTCACTGTACTGTTTACCTACGTGAGAGACACCAGGTTACTGCTACGCTAATCAGATCGATTCCTGTTGCTCTGACATGGAATGGTGAGTGCTCAACCAGCTCATTTGCATTAAAGACACAGGCAACAAAAACATCTACAATCTCGTAAAAGCTCAAATTCTCTAGATTCAAAAAGGTATAATAAATAATTTGATGGGTATTTTGAGTTGAAACTTTACAGATACATTCTGAGGACACAAAATGCCTAAATCTTAAAAAAGGAGGTAAAATAGGTGTCCTACATATATTACATGTTATATTTGAAATACTTTGGCTATACTGCGAGAGAGAGTGCATCAGCAGCAGGCAGATACTATTCCAGTCAGATACCAATACACTCACTTTACCCTTGAAATGATGAGTGAAAAACAAAAATTCATATCATTCCTAGAAAAACAGTGGGTGTGATTTAGCCAAATAGGATGCAATCTTAATGCAACATTCTTCTTTAAAATATAATCGATCAATCTGTCTTGTCTTAGCTAGTAGTCAAAAATGCTGTGTTGTTTTTAGAAATAATGTTAGATTTAAGTGAGTTTTGTCCTTAAAACAAGCAAAATCCATCAAATCGATTTTAAAGCGAAAACAAGATTATCCCATTACCCTATTGGTAGATTATTTTGCTTGTTTTAAGGAAAACCCCACTTATTTTTGACTTACTGTTTCTGAAAACAAGGTGACATTTTGCCTGTCTACAAAATGCTTCTTGATTTAAGAATTTTTCGATATTTGGATTAGATGCAAGATAAAAGCTCTAGGTAAGAAAAGCATTTTTTGCAGTGCATGAGGAAACCACATTTAAAGCCCTATATTTTAGGTTCTTATTACAACACAGAGGAGATTAGCATCAGTGCAGTCTAGACAACAACTCCACAGTAAAACCACAGGCTGTTGTCCCTGACATTAGGGGACGGTCTTCTTTAAATATGAAAGTCTGCAAACTAGATATGCCTGGGTCAGGTTTTTTTTTGTGCCCCGACCCAATCAGAGTCATTAAATACGGAGTATTTGCTGACACAAAGGTTTTGTAATCCGAAACTTAATGTTGAAGTCAGAATTATTACCCCCCTGAATTATTAGACGCCCTGTTTATTTTTTTTTCCCCAACAACACATTTCTAAACATAATAGTTTTAATGTCTCATCTCTAATAACTGATTTATTTTATCTTTGTCAGGATGACAGTAAATAATATTTGACTAGATATTTTTCAAGACACATCTATACAGCTTAAAGTGACATTTAAAGGCTTAACTAGGTTAATTAGGTTAACTAGGCAGGTTAGGGTAACTCTGTTTGTTCTGTAGACTATCGTAAAAAATATAGCTTAAAGGGGCTAAAGATTTTGACCTTAAAATGTTTTTTAAAAATTAAAAACTGCTTTTATTCTTGTAGAAATAAAACAAATAAGACTTTCTCCAGAAGAAAAAATATTATCACACATACTGTAAAAATTTCCTTGATATGATAAACATCATTTGGGAAATATTTAAAAAAAGACAACAAAAAAAAAAGCAAAGGGGGCTAATAATTCTGACTTCAACTGTATATATTCCTATTTGAATGTATGTTTATCACACACACTTTAAGTACATTAGAGCTATTAAACTTATTCCGTGTATATAGAGTTGTGCAGAGCACTTTTTGGTTTAATTTGTCTTTTAACTTAAATGCTGTTTATTACTTTCACTTTAAGTTTATGTCATCTGCCTGAACTGCAGTTTTAGTCATGCATAGGATTTTAGTCGATTAAATCAGAATGTTCAATATACAAATCTCTGAAACTTCTAAGCTTATTACAGTATATATTCCTATGAGGTCCAGATTTACCAGTTGTGGTTAAAGCGTTCTATTGTAAACATTATATTGTATGCAAGTCTTTCCACAACCAGCTTTGGGAACCTAAGACTTCTGCTCAATCTATCCATCTAAAAGGTAAAACCACAGGCTGTTGTCACTGACATTAGGGAACAGTCTTCTTTAAATATGAAAGTCTGCTAACTAGATATGCCTGGGTCAGGTTTTTTTTTGGTGCCCCAACCCAATCAGAGTCATTAAATATGGAGTATTTGCTGACACAAAGATTTCGTAATCCGAAACTTAATGTTGAAGTCAGAATTATTACCCCCCCTGAATTATTAGATGCCCTGTTTATTTTTCTGCCAAATTTCTGTTTAACGGAGAATATATATGGCATTACAGTATACAGCATATTCCTGGAACCATTTAAACATGAATATGAGGTCCAAATTTAACAGTTGTGGTTAAAGCGTTTTATTGTAAACACTATTTTGTGTGCAAGTCTTTTCAAAACCAGCTTTGGGAACCTAAGACTTCTGCACAATCTATCCATCTACTAAAAGGTATAGAGCAAGTGTTGGGTCATTACTTTTGGGTGAATTTCACCTTTATTATACAAACCGAAAATATGGGAAATATGTACACAATATTCAGAACAAATTTACTTTTTTGAATCAAACTACTGAAATCAAAAGTCTGTGTTTAATGTGACCTTAACGTGACCTTTTTTAGTACAAAGCAAAAACTAAAAAGCTATTTAATATCAAGCATCCTTCAGCAAGTCTAAAAGTTTCTACCAAAGAATGTTCTGTAATATTCAGGTCTGGACTCCTTGGAGGCCATTTCATGACTGTCTCTGTTTTCTTTCCAAATATGATTTTGTTACATTAGCAGTGTGTTTGGGATCATTATCATGTTGAAAAATAAACTAAAAAATTAGGTACATTCTAGTAGGAATTACATGATTAATTAAAACCTGTCTGTACATTTCAGCATTCACAATCCCACCAATTCAGGCAATATTGACAAAAGCTCTGGCAGAAATGCAAATCAAATCAATATAGCAACTCCCAATATTTTTTATTCTTACTTCCACCTTTCTTCCTCTCTTTGATATGTCTTCAACAATTTGACCCTAAAAATCTAACTAGAACCTATATTTTTTGGTTGGATTTTAATAAAGATGTAGAATAGTTTAATAAAGATCCTAAGACTTTTGCACAGTACTACAAGTATTTGCATAAATAAAATAAAGTCTACTGTACTAAAGATGTTACAGAGGTTTATTATGCTGGTGTCAGTTTTAAAAACAAAACCTAATGCACTGAAACTATTTGTATGATGATTAAATATTTAATAGTGAAAAAAATGCTTAATTCATAATTCCTCCAGAGCCTTACACTCAAGCACTGAAAATTGCAGCATGTTCATTCACAAAAAAACAACTAAAATGGCATGTTCATCTGAGGCAGATGCAGATTAACAGATAAATTGAATAGTGAAAGTAATTTGGCATCAGTTGCCAAACTGAAAGTGAAAGTAAAAACGTGTTGTGGCAAATTTACCTTATTGGATATATGTTTTTACTTTAGAGGTTTATTGCGTGCTGTCCGTTTTAAAGGTTATTAATACAATTTGCATTTCACTAAAAGAAAATCATTGGTGAGGGTGATGATCAGGTCAACGGAAGGTGAAGACTCAGTGCAAAAATAGGTCTTAAGTGCTTTCTCGAAATGCGTTTCAAGTGTGCTTGGGATTTTTTTTATACCTGCTCTTAAGTTTACTTTCTTTTTGGACGTTTAATCAGCTGTGTAGCAAATGGTTGCTTATGTCCTGCCCTATAGATTATTATAGGTTGGAGTCCAATGTGTGCAATTAGCATTTATTTTAGTTTTGTCATTATTGACAAAAAGGTGTCAGTACATTTTTGTCATTCAAAATATCTTTTTATTTAGTTTTAGTCCGAGCAATAGTTTAACTTTTTAATCCGATGAGAAAAAATGCACAAACTATGATGGAAATTTACTGAAAAAATTCCAGCATGTGTGATTTTGTTTTAACATATCACATCACAACAAAAATTGACGCCATTACTGGACAAACCAGTAAATGTTCTTGTCATTCTAAAATCCTTCAGCCAAAGGCTCTTACAACAGTGGTTACCTCATTACCTCCAGAAGTGTCTTTAGTAGCTGTGCTAACAGCTCCAAACCGGCTTTAAAAGTGTATATCTCCTCTTACTGGACATCACCGGCATTACAGCTGATGCAAAATAAGGACCAGGTTCATGAGAGCCAAATCCATATGGCTACAAAACTGTTGGACCCCCCTCCAATCCTGATGCATGAGATGGGCTCAGAACAACCACACTGACAACTTACCTAGTAAACAAAGAGCCTAAAGAAACCACCATATGTTTAAATATTAATTTTTAATGTTGAAAATGTCAAACAGCAATCTTACAATGCTGTCGTCTTTACCATCTTCTCTGAACATCAGTAGTAACATCCGTACAACTCTATATCATCAACATCCTGCATTCAGAACACAGCATAACCCATCATTTAATCTTCAGAACAATAATATTATTACTCCATATTAATCAAAAACCTGTTCTTGTATTTACAATCCCGGTAGATCATTTAAAGGTCTGTTCATATAGTCTTGTTAATCCATCATGGTCACTTTGCAGTTATCAGTCTAATAAGGCCAAATGTTAAATTCTAAGTCTCAGAATTGTCCATCCATCTTCCTGCGGATGGCCAAAAGTAAAAAGGGAGACGGAAAGAACGACAGTATCTGCTGTAGTGTTATATTCCACCTACGTGTTATCAGGGCCTCTTCCCTCCATCCAGATCAAGACAAAATAAAACGGTAAGTAGAGTCTCCTTGGCCTCGGCGCTGAATAAATCCAGTGAAAAAAATCGACTCCCAAGGCTTTCCATGGCCTTCGGGTCTTCGGCTCTATAGCAGAAGGCAAAAGAAGCCTGCGCATCAAGAGTCAATCACATTTGTACTTCCCTGGTTTGTCCAAGTGTGTCTTACGGATGAGGCAGGTTCATCCGGTCCTCGATCAGTGTGTTTTCCGAGCCCTGCGTCTCCATGCACTGCCGGACGGTGGCTAATACTCCATTGAGGCGCCGGTCGAGCGCAGTGAGATGTGCTCCCGTCAAGACTGGAAAAGCAGGATCGTGAGCCGTGGCCTGCCGCATGGCTGAACTCAACACGCCACCTTTCAGGAGGTTCAGTCTGTTCCAGGTGGACACGCGGACCCTTGTGGATAAAACCAGATAGACATGGTAAGCTAGATATAGTGCAATTGTTTTTATCTAAAGTAAAGAAAAATATATGATCGGAAACTGAAATATGGTTTAGAGGGGCCAAAAGCATTGAATGTAACAAACTGCTATTGAAGACTATAGCCTGGACTACTGCTTAAAGTGACAGTTCACCTAAAAACGAAAGTGTCTTGTTCAAATACCAACAAGTGCTGTCTCTTTCTTCTTCAGTAGAAGATTTTAAGCTAAATTCATGACCCTTGGTGATTTTTATGATGGCAGTGAATGGTGATTTATGGATATTTAGATGATAAATTAATTAAAATGACTTCAAATCAATAGCCCTGGCTCATGATGACACACTGAGGTCTTACAAATTGAAATGATTGGTCTGTGTAAAAAAATGAACATATTTTACATTATCATAAGCTTTAATCCACAGCCCTGTCAAACAGTTCTCGACAAATGTGCAAAAAGTAGTCCGATTGTAGTCCTAACAGTTTGACAAAAGTGTGGGGGTTGACAATGTAATCACCAATTTGGCTCAGTGGTTAGCCCTGTTGCCTCACAGCAAGAAAGTCACTGGTTTGAGTCCTGGCTGGACTAGTTGGCATTTTTGAATGGAAGTTGAATGTTCTCCTCATGTTCACGTGGGTTTCCACTGGGTGCTCTGGTTTCCTCCACAGTCCAAAGTGATATAGCTGAATAGGCTGTAGTGTATGAGTGCGAGAATGAATTTGTGTGTATGGATGTTTCCCAGTACGGGGTTGTGGCTGGAAAGGCATTCGCTGCGTAAAACATATGCTGAAATAGTTGGTGGTTCTTTCCGATGATAAATAAGGGACTAAGCTGAAGGAAAATGAATGAATGAAAATGCGTCATTTGACCTCCTGTCCAAAAACCCTCTTGCACTTTCGTTATTTAAAAGCAACCGGACTACAACCTTACATGTGTCGAAAACTGTTTTTTTAAATAGCTAAATGATAAATGTCTAAATTTCAATAACAAGAGTCTCTTATAATAACTGCTGCACAACATTCTGCAACTGATACCTAATGATTTGACAAAGCAGGCTACCTTGTCAGAAATGTCTAGTTGCAGTGAATTAGCTTTTTACAGCATGTCTGGTATAACAGTAATGTTTTCTTTTGGTAGCATGACCCACTAGTAATAACAGGGCTGACTGAGGAAACCCGGAGGCTCATATGTTTGAGCTGAAAATGAACAATGTTTCTAAAGCCCAAATACAACTCAAAGCAACTTTGCAAGTGAGTAATCTATTAAATGTTACTGTGTTTGAACCATCTGGAATGACTACTGTATACAACATTGGGTGTGAAGTATGAGCTAACGACAACATACGATGATGTGTGTGTATTAGTGGTCTATTTCTACTCATTTATTAATGGAGTATTAGTATTAGTGGAGTATCCATACTCTTTCACGCTCTTTTTCAAATAGAATTGCACTGTAAAAAAAAATGTTGGATTCCACACAATTCCTTCATGCTGTCCCAACACAAATCTTAACCTAATTACAATTAATCTAACCAAGTTAACCTAATCGTTTATAAAATTTTAAGTGAATTGAACATAAAACAATTAAGTAGTCCCCCCAAAAAAAACTGAAGAATTGTGTTGTTTCAACTCATTTTAGATTAAAAGCAGTCTGAAAAAGCAGCAAAAGTATTTTTTTATTTTTGTGTTTGGAATTTGTTTCCATCCACCTATTTTTAATCAGATTTTAGGATATCACATAAAAAAAAAGTTGAAAAGCCAAGATGGACAAGAACATCGAGATCCAGATACTGTAAATTCTGCACTACTATTTTGGACTTCTATTGTGTAATTATTCCATTCTAGTCTGTAGTGACCATTTTAGCCTGAGATTTGGGGCCAGATTACAGTGTTGTAGATGATTTTACAAAGATGACAGCATCATGTTATTCCTAAACAGAGATTTGTGGAATCTGCTAGTAAAACCTTCAGCAGTGCCTCTCACATTGTATATGTCATTCAAAGTATATAATGGTGACATTAAAAATGTAATTTTATCAAGCTTTCATACATGCCTAGTCACTAGTTTTACATCTAAATTGGACCATGAAAATAAGGATATCGAAAAAAATGTCTAAAACAAAAATGTAAAAAATAAGATTAAGATATTTTTTAAATTCCTTGATTTACAGCAGATAAAAGTAAGTACTGAAAATGTCATGTTTTGTTGCTGGGGATAATATTTCTAAAGGAGCTGTTGACAAGAAATTGAAGCAGATTTTGGTATAAACCCAAACAGTACAAACATAAAAATATAACAAAACAATATAAATCTAAAAGAAAATTGGTTATGTGTAATTACAATTTAATGACAAAAGCATAAAGTACTACTGAAAACTACTAAAACATATGTAACACTTTATACAAAAGGCTTTTTTGGTAATGGCAGTTAAAGACGCCTCTCATATGGGGAATGAAGTCACATGAATTGCTTAGGTGTGATTTTTTTTTCTCAGAGTTCGACAGAGTGTGAAAATCTTGATGGTTCTTTGTGTCCCATCTATCAAACCTCCTGTTTATTTTGTATTCTCAATTGGATTTAAGCTAGGTGATTGGCTGGGCCATTTTGCAGCTTGATCTTCTTGCTATGAAGCATTTGAGAGTTTCCTTGGCTGTGTTTTGGATCACTGTCTTGCTGAAATGTTCATCCCAGTTTCATCTCCTGCTAATGTAGATGTTAGACTGAAACAGCTAATATTAATTGACACTGAGGAAGGGCAGAGGGTTGCTGAATAACTACTGAGAGATTTCAGCTGCTGTCTGGGCTTTCACTGCCTTTCTAAACCTCCATTTATTCATGTGTTTAATAGCTTTTCCCATAGCTTAATTTATAAACTAACTAGATGGGTTTTCTTTGCATACAGTATGCGGATTTCTTTGGTTGTTACCAACATCCGGGAAAAATTTCAAGTCAACAGCACCTTTAGAAATATGTTTTCTGAGAAAAAATGTTGACGTGTTCAATACTTATTTTCCCCGCTGTATATGCATGCAAAAAAAAGTGTTTCAACTGTCACCACTGGTTAACAACACAGGTTATTTTCAACACAAGTCGAAATACCTTTTTTAAAGACCTCAAATGTCAGTGCAAAAATAGAATGATGCATTGTTTAAATACTTATTTTTGACCAACAAAATGCAATAGAAATTAATTTCTTTATTAAAAAGTTGAATTAAAATACGTCTTACATGCAAAATTAATTTTTGCTAAGTTTTAAATTGAATTTGAGGTGGTTGTTATATAATCATTTAAATGAATTGATCATTAAATAAACTATTTTTATTTGGTAAACATTTTAATGATGGGCAAATTCATTTAAAACACATCATACAGTTATGCACAGACAGACAGTCATGCAGTTAAAAAAACGAAACAAACACAAATGGAAATGTCATTTTCGTTTTCTGTTTTCACCCATGCATATCCTAAATTTTCGGTTTCGGCCCAAAATGTTATTTGAGTGTGTTGTTGCTGGAAATAACTAAGCAGATGCTTGTTTTCACATAACCTGTGCATTTACATGACACTGATACTGATCTCTGTCATTGAAAAATCAATGATTTTTGACTGATTTGTTGTATCCAGTATCAGCGTCCTTTAATTCGGATATACTATAGTCAGGCAGGAAGTCTTTAAGGCAAATACACAGTTAAAGCAGCACAACACTTTTCATCTGTTAGCCAATCAATATCTCATTAAGGCGATAATGAGCATGTGCAGCACTAAGGTATTCTGGGGGATAATCAAGTATTGATGACTCTCTAAAATGCTTTATTCCCCAGAACACTTGTACTTTTAAACATTAATGTCACACCTCGAGCACATTAAAAAAGGGATTTAACAAGGAGAGACTTAATTACACACTCAAGTTTAAAAATGTGGGTCTTAAAATTCTTATTTTAACTTAGTAGTAATATAATAAAACATAATAAAATAATCTGTTTTAAAGCTGTATTTTTGCCACTATTACTTTAGACTCCATTGTAGAAAGCATTCTAATGTCATTTGCTGCTTACGTAATATTTCAGATTATTTTAATATTAAAAACAATTACTGATTATATTATTGTTTCTTTGATAAATAGTAAGTAAACATTGAAATATATACAGTCAAACACAAAAATTATTCACATCCCTGACAAATGCTGATTTAAAGTTACTTTTATTCAGCCAGCAATTTTTGTTTTGACCATAAATAACACAGGATTCTCCTAAAAGATAAGCAGATGATGTACAATAGGCATCATTTTGGAAATAAATATTTCTCTCTATAAAAATAATATTAATAGTAGGGCTGTCAAAATTAATTGTTTCTTGGGTGCACTGCGATGCAGACGCGGACAATTCGGTATCAGTTCAGCAATAATCATAACCGGTTTATACGTACTGACATCATTTATCGGTAACACTTTACAATAAGGTTCATTAGGTAATGCATTTACTAACATGAACTAATCATGAACAACACATGTACAACATTTATTAATCATAATTGAACATTTAATAAAATGCATTATTAACATCCAAGTCCATGCTTGTTAACATTAGTTAATGCACCATGAGTTAACATGAACTAACAATGAACTACTGTATTTTCATTAACTAACGTTAACTAACACTAACAAATATAGTAGTAGATGAAGTGTTCATTGTTTGTTCATGTTAGTAAATGCATTAATTAACATTAACTAATGAACCTTATTGTAAAGTGTGACCCATTTATCTAATATGCGCTATGTCGCCGTAGCTTACTGTGGCGAGGGTCGCTATGTCGCCGTAGTTTACTATGGCGAGCGCGAGTATTTACAACGCTGTGCACAATTGCACTGTGTGTGTGTTTGCTGGACAGTCTTACACTGACATTTACAGCAGAAGCTTTCACTGCAATTGAGAGAATAAAAATTCTCCATCTCTCTCTCTTGCTCGCTCTCTCACTGTGTCCCATTTGACCTGCTGACATGGCTTTTCCTCTCCTCTCGGCTGTTACAGAGATACTTCTGGATACAGACACGAGCACGTGTCTGCAGTTTTCTCCACCGAATCTATCAGGGATCAGCTGTGATCGCCGCTGCTGTTTATCTGTGTTTAAACCGGGCTTTACTCATGTGTGAACAGCACCAGCCCGTAAAGCCAATCGCAGCCCTTTCAGTTAAGCACGTGACCAATCAAAGGGATGTAAGAAAGGACTTTTTAGACAAGGATCAGGATTTGCTATAAATGCTTATATTGTTTATAGGCACCGTTAATATATCTGAATGTTTGTATTAAAGAACAAAATTGTATTACAAATAGTATCTAAATATTTGTATACATTTAATTACAAAAATTGCTGTGCTGTGAAGAAAATATAAAACTGTGTATGGAAAGAATCGTCAATGCAAAGTGATACACTGAGATTTCGAACTGAACCGAACCGATGGCATGATAATCGGAGACCAGTGTAGGTTCACATTATATATATATATATATATATATATATATATATATATATATATATATATATATATATATATATATATATATATATATATATATTTTATTTATTTTTATGAAGTTAGTCCATCCTAACAAAAACAATTAATTTTGGATTCGAAACATTTGAACATTTATTCATATATTCTGAGGCAACATAAAAAAGTTATATACGTACTAGAGCTTGTTTGTCGATCCATCCAAAGAAAATAATGCTTTCGTCCACAAACTTTCTTTCTAAACCCATCGGTCAACCACAAACTGATTGTTATATTTTAATGTTAACATATATCCAATTAGAAACAATTCAGATCAAGTTACTTGGAACAACCCACATATACGCGCGTTTCAGTGGAAACTCTGACTCACACAAGGCATTGCAAAAACACACCGCTTTTTTATGGGTTGCATGTGCTATGTGATTGTGTTGTGTACTTGAGTCAACAGGAACTAGAGAGAGTGTGTCTGGTTTTAAAAGAACAGACCAGGAAGAGTTTGTCACTAGTCAACAGATAAATTTAGCCAGAGGTTAGTGACTGTCTGAGGCTTATCGAAGTATAGAAACTCAATAGCGTGGGTTGCAAAAGGAAGTTGAGGAGCACTGAGTGTTTGTGTAAGAACTCACATGCAGCACTGATAGAGCGGGGCGAGAATACTCCTCTCATCCAAAGACGGGTTCCCAAAACTGCAAAAGAAAGCATGACAATTCAAACCAAAACCGTGGAGTTTTTGTTTAGGTTTTGAGACTTTTATTTAAAAAGAACAAAAAAGGAAGAAAAAAAGTTTCTTCATATATTAAAAATGCACGGTTCCACAAAATCCATTCAAGTTGTCCCAACACAAATAGATTAAGTTAACGTAACACTTTGGTGGTTAAAACAGAAAACAATGAAGTTGTTCTAAAGAAATTTTCAAGAAATGTGTTTCAACTCATTTTAAATAAGTAGTCTGAACAATCAGCATAACTTTTTTGAGTGTACAAAGTACGTTCTATTAGATTCTAGTTGGCCAATCAGCACTTCAAATGCACACAAGACAACCAATGAGGATCATCTTAGAGGTCTCAATTTGCATATTTTCCATCCCAAATATGGGTTTGAATTTATAATATATATAGATAAATATATATAGTAGTGGTGGGTCGTTATCGGCGTTAACATGCTGCGCTAACACGAGACTCTTATCGTGCAATTTAAGTAAAAAAAGAAGCCCCGTTAATCTATTCTTAAAGCTGGGTCTATTCTACGCAGGCTATGATGACTTTCACATTGATATTTTAGCATGGATTTATATCTGACCGCTGAGCCGTCTGACAAAAAAGTGCCCTTCTGAAATAATTTAGCTGGATGCCTTACTTTAACTGAAGTTTGCCAATTTAACTTTAACTTATGAACATTTCATTCATATCTTTGTGACAAACTGGGGTTTTAGACACAAATAAGGAGCATTAACTGTTGGAGTATGGAGTGTTACAGAATTTAATATCACACGGCCAAATAGAAAGAAAAAAACTTCTGCGTTTCACGATGTGTGTGTGTGTGTGTGTGTGTGTTTGTGTGTACGGTCCTTTACTGACAGCTGCGTGTCCTACATGACGGTGTTTACTGATTGCGGTGTTTACTTCAATAATACCACTAATATCTGCACACTCCACATGTCTTTATTCCATTTCTGTTTAGTTCAGTTATGACTTTAGTCACTTTAAGGTGATCAAAAATCGCTGTTTTGTGCTTATGTAGGCCTACATTTCAAAATTCATGTTTAACTGAATAAACAGTTAGTAAACACAAGTACATCTAATTGAACACAATTTCTTTTATCACCAATTATCATAGTAAAACAGTTTCTCAAGCAGTTTGTGATGAATTTTTGGAAACAGGAGATGAGCCCCTGGTCTAATGCGCCACCTGGCTGGAGAAACTCATTCTCAAAGACTCATTATTTGGGTAGCACACATATTCTAAATCTCACAATTATGGAAAAGGTAAAAAAGTCACTTTAAGAGCAACAAAGTTCCAAATTTTGCATGTATTTGACTATTTATACACTCACCTTAAGATAACTTTTCGTCTCTTATACACAATGCATGCGTTCTCTTTCACTCTTTAAAAAACATCAAATACACATCAATACATGAAGCGCATTCCATGCTGCACATGTCCCGTTACAGTACATGCTTTTACTAATCTCATTTGAAACTGAGTTTTGCAGAGGACCAAATGCATACTGCTGGAAAGGGGATGGGATATGATGCAATAATCTTTTTAATTCGATTAATGTTTTTCATAATTATTGGAAGACGAAATTGAAACTGAATTACGATTAATTGCCCAGCCCTAGTTTAAATGGTTATTTAATAAGTTTTTTTGCTTATTCATTTATTTCTTGTGTATTATTCCTGTAGTAAATGTGTATTTTTGTTTTATTGTTTGTTTATGCTTTAAATTAGGTAGTTTACACTTTCTCTCCGCATGCAAGTACACTGCAAAAAAACAGCAAGCATGAATTTAATTTGATTACTTTTTTCATGACGGATGTATACATGAACATGATATAGTATTTGTATTTATTTGTCTTAAAGAATTTTTTTTAATTTGTTTATTTATTAATTTATATTTGTGTGTGAATGACCTCCTTTGTTAGTTTCAAAGGTGGCGTGGTCCAGGTTTATTTTGGTTCATAGGATTTTAGTTTGGTTTTGGTTGGCGACTTCAGAACATCTGCGCCTCAAAAACATTAATTGTTGCATTTAATTATTGTTTCACTTAAACGTTTGCATGCCCAAAGTGTTTATTTTGGTTTGCATTGGCTGAAAGATACAAATAAATATATATATTTTTGTAAATCATGCCTTTTTGCATTATTGGAAGAACTCTTGCACTACCTTTTGGCATTATCCAGAAGGATGAGCATACTTGCTCCGCCATCGTCCTGGAAGCTCTCGTAGTGATGGCGGTCAGCATTGCCAATAAGATAATCGAAGATGGAAGTGTCGATAACATCCAGCAGTCGCGGCCCAGCATCGTAAGGGGGCATTTTCTTTACAGCCTCGCAGTAACTCTCATCATACTCCCACCTAAAACACATCGATCAACACAATCAATAACAGCAGATGCATCCTTCTGAAAATAGCTCTGGATGCAAGCGAATTTCTCATCAAGGTCTGATAGTGGAACCCCAACCCAACCAAACAATGATGACTGTTCCCTTCGTGGTGCTGATGGGATATTTAGGACCCTGTTCCTACCTAGTATCAACATGCATTTGCAGAGATTCCTTTACAAATATTCAGGACATCACAGTTTCAGCTTAATATTACCATTTACTTGAATGCATCTGGCATGATCACTTGCTTTCACTGACATGATGTATTAGTGCCATTGTGGCAAACAGATGAAAATGCAAACAAAAGAAAGAGAGAGAGAGAGAGAGAGAGAGAGAGAGAGAGAGAGAGAGAGAGAGAGAGAGAGAAAGAGAGCGTGAGTAGGGGAGGGAGGGGGGAATCTGAAACCAAGTAGCATTTCCTGCTGCATAGTTACAATACCACAGCATTAAACCCACAATGCTTGTACATCTCTAATGAATAGGGAGAGAACACCAGTATGATTTCAACAGCAATGAAATATGCATTAGCCTGTCATAAACACAGTGGACAAAAATAGACAGAAACATCATTAAAAACCATCTGAATTAATGCAGAGTTGTATTTTTAATTTAATTTAATTTAATTTAATTTAAATGTTTTGTTATTATGTTATTTTTATTGGTTGACTTATTTTATTAAAAGATTGAGTAATTGACTTTTTTGAATTGTATTACTTTTTTAATGATAATTTTAGGGATTCTCTTATTTGTATTTATAATTTTTACTTCCAATATTGTGCAGCCATAAGAGGAGCATCACCTTGGTTTCCTCAACAACAACTAAAAAAAGCAACAATGGCATTTTTTCCCTCTGGATACTCATCCTGAGGCCTCTAGAGATTGTGCAGCACCATTGATGTAATCCAGGACCTGTGAAGAGATCATGCCGAAAACAGAACACTTATTCTGAGGCCGTATTCTGAGCAGATGCTATAGCGGTCATGGAGGAGTGGAGAGCATGAGACTGATTCCTGAAAGACACCAGTGACAGACGAGTCTCAGCATTGATCCCATGGGCCAGCCTGAACACCTGCCGGTGACCTACTCGCACCTGCAGCTACTCCACGATGGACGTCCAGCGTTCTCCAGCCTCCGTTGCCTAGACTGCAGCTCTGCACAAGAAGTTTGGCCAGAGGAGAAATGGTCATCCTCAACTGAGTATGGTTTCTCTCAAGGTTTTTTCATTCACTTTCGTCAATTGGTGAAGGTTGTTCCTCACCACTAGCTTGCTTGGTTTGGGACTTGTGTAGCTGCGCATCGATGGATTTGCTCTTTAGTGTTTGGACTCACAGCAATGAAAATTAAACCCCACTGAACTGAACTAAACTGAACTGACAGTTTCAATTTACTTGAACTTCTATGTTAAGCAGCTTTAACACAATCTACATTGTAAAAACGCTATAGAAATAAACATAAATTCAATTGAATATTGCAGAGCACATTATTTGGAGGAATTTTTCAAGCTCAAACATAAAAATCAGAAGAACTGTTTTTATTTTAATCAAAATATATAAAAATAAAAACTGTGTTAATTAATTACAATTTTTTAAGCTTATGTTTAAAAAATTGTATTATACACCACAGACAATTTCCCCTCAAAGGCATCTAAAAATAAATCAGCTAAAACTGAATATGAAAGACATTTCTGGATTGCTGCAATGCATTTGATACCCGAGTTTGCAGAACAAAGAGTTTCAGAGAACTTCAGACCAAAATAATTCAGTTGTTGTCACAATATGAACAGATCAGTAATAGCCAAACTAGGCTAGACTTCTAAACCAAAACCTTTACAGTAAATTGACAGCGGCAGAGATGATAAGATCACCTAAAACGTTTACCTTTCTATATGCTGATCTGCAGCATGTGCAGCTACTAGTAATGCAAAGATTTGATTCTAAATGTAGTCTTAAACAGCCAGATTTACACAGTCTATAGTCTCAAGTAGATTTACATTAAGTCATTTGGCAGACGCTTTTGTCCAAAGTCACTTCTGATTTTGAGCAAATCAACATGAAGAGGCAGTACACACAGGAAGTGCTAATTATACAAAGGAACTGTCAGTGTCAGAATTAAAATGCTAGAGTAAGGGTGTGTTTTGAGATGGGAGTGAAGAGTGTTTCTATACTGTACAGGTGGTTTGTCAAGCCCACTCATGTGTGAAGCACACTTCAGAAATGCTTAGTGATAAGGGTGTAACGGATCGCATTTGATCCATGATTCATACGGATCACAACCAAGTGGCAACCTCGCCGTAACTTCACCTCAGCTGACTCCAGCAGCTGATCTCGGCATATTCATCGTATTTTTGTGATGTTTTATGTGGCTTTACACAGTCAGTTGTCTTTTGAAATTATTTCCTACAATTATCAGATAATATGGCATGCTGTGTGCACTTAATTGTGCTCACAAACTATTCACGTGGCCTCCATTTCCCAGCTGAGTGAAATTATATACTTATATACCATCTCTATAAATGGATTGGTGTTGCTGGATTTTATTAATAGCCTTGCATTTACTAACACAGACTATATCTGAAGTGTTTTTAAGTAATTTGCGTTTTCCTCCTGTTGAAAAACATCATAAGAACAATGCTTAGTGACTCAATGTATTACAACAGTGTTTTAAAGTCTAAACACCTTATTGATATAGTTCACAACCAAGCACATGTGGTCAGAACCCAAACGAGTTGCAGGTAATGAAGTATTTAACGTTTCTCCCATAGGAAAGCCTGTCTAAGCAGAATGCCAGCATGTGTCTGTAGCTACGCTCACGTTCCGCCTCTTTACCCTCATTTGGTATCCCTCGGTTTGTGGGATGACGCGCGACCAATATGGCAACAGTTGGCCACTCCTACTGCTAGCTTTTTTGGGTTCTTTATAAACCCATGGGTGGTGTCAGATACTATGTCCATACCTTTTACAGTCTATAATCACAACCCACGGTTCGGAATACGTGTGACCTGAGAGAAACGCGTGAAAATGAGACTAAAAATAAATATGGGTTGTACAAATTATAAATGTTAGATTTATACATTTATACATTTTTCACACTACTCAATATTTAAGTTTATTTTTATTCAGCTGATTATTTCTTTATTTTATTTTTAACCAACAGGTTCTAAGTTCTGTTTGTCAAAACCAGAAGTGTATTGCAGTACTGTTTTCACAATAAATGGAAAGCAAATTACATTAGTCTCCTCCCCTTTTTGGCTGAACCGAAAAATAATCCGATCTGTGACTAAAAAACCATAATGTGATCCAAACTGTGAGATTCGTGATCCGTTAAACCACTAATAGTGATTTATTTTTTTTTTTTTTGTGTAAGAACTTTGATGCAAATGTCCAAAAACAAATGCACCATAATCTAACTATCATAGCTACATTCTAAGACCTCATCTGTTGAAATAATGCAAGTAAACAGCAGTGATCTCCATAATGCTACGATCAGATGCTTACTAAACTGCACTTTTTACTCGACCGAGTGATTTTTTGTTATTGAGAGGAAAGAGACAAGCACATATTTACATATTAATCTAAATGTCACTTTCAGCAGTGTGGACATCATCTTAGGGTGCTTTCCCACCTACCTTATCTAGGGTGCTTTCACACCTGTAGATCGGTTGTTTTGTACTGAAACAGGGATTAAAATTGGTGCGGTTTACTTACACAAGGCAAAGTTTCTAAACGACCAGAAGAGTTCAAACAAATCACTCTCCTCAAATTGGTCAAATTTTCACAGAGTCATACAGATTCTGCTCAGTTGTCATACATCATTATTTTAATTTATGATGATGAGAAATGAGACATTATTAGCAAAAAGGTGCAATTTTTAATTTTGACACTCACAGAAATCAAATCCAAATATAAATGAGAGAGGTAAGACTTTCCCATACAGAGCCTCATTTCAGTTGTCAAAGGTTGTAAAAATCGTTCAAATCATTCAATCTGTTAAAAAACATTGTTAGAATTATGCATTATAGGCTTACATTATAGAGAGAAATAACAGATGAAGTGAGACTGCAGTCAGATCATGAAGCAGATCAATGTTGATCTTTTTTTCGAGGTGAAATGAACAAATGAACAAAACAATAGGTCTAATACAAAATATTGTAAGATTAAAATATGGAGAAAAAAATATGGTAGTTTATGTTAATTTTCTTAAAGGAATAAACAGCTTTTATAACTGTTACAGCATGCTTTCACTTTTATATTCAACATGAAATGCACATTCTCAGACAGGAATGATGGCATCCCGCTCTACTCATAATTGTCTTTTCGTATAGTCATACATATGACTATTACATATTCATAATACACTGTTATATAGCCTGGTTAGTTAGTACGTTGGATCGAATTGCTTTTTCACTACAATCAATCTGTTCCAGAATTGGTTTCAATTGAGCCAAGACCACCTCATTCAGGCGATCTTCGACCGATTGTTTTGGCATGGATCTAATTGCGATTGCGGGTTTTACATTTGACAAACGAACCGCGCTAACTGAGCAAACGAACCAAGTTTGTTCTGAAACAAATGTCTAGGTGTGAACGCACCCTTAGTTTGGTTAAAACATAACAAAGTTTGTTTTCCTTTTTGGTGCGGTTCATTTCGGCAGGTGTGAAAGCGGCAATCGTACTAGGGTGCACACCAAAAAAGGACCTCTTCGAAGAGGTGGCCTCGGCATGCTTTCAAGTGATTCCTGGAGCTGTAAGTTTGACAGAGAATGTAAACAAACCTCAATCTGAAGCAAATGCAAAAAGTACTTTGATTTTTGGGCTAAACCAGCTGTCATGATCAGCTGTGATGTGCATTCTAGGACAAGAAAACGTTTTTTGACACTTTACCACAATTATGGCAGTTGGAGAGGTCAATACTGTTTGCTTACTTTTCCCTCCGCTCTTTGTTTACTTCTGTGTCTTGCGCATGCGAGCTTTCCACGTGTTAGTTTTGACCAAAGAAATGCAGTTGAGTAAATTTGTCAAGTATAAAAATTATGTGGTTGTCATGTGACTGCTTTTTAATTCATTTCAACTGGTTCGGTTCAGAGCAGTCAGTCTGGTTTGAAACAGAACTAAGGGTGCTTTCATGTCTAGACGTTTGTTTCAGAACCTGGTGTGGAAACAATCCGAGACCGACTGAATGAGCTGAATGTCTCGGATCAATATAAACGACCTCTAGAGTGGATCAATTGTAGTGAGAAAGCAATACGATCCACTGAACAAGGCTATATCACAGTGTATTAAAGTTATATAACAGCCATATACACAACTATATGAAGAGAGAATGAGGAGTAGGGCAAGATATGTTTCATATCGAATACGAAACTAAAAACATGCTGAAAAATTTACGAGAGCTGTTCAACCATTAGGAAAGACTGAAGACTGAAATCAATGTCTGATATCTTATAATATTTTGTATTCGGCCTATTGTTTTGTTCATTTGTGCACTGACACCTCGAAAGAAAGATCAACATTGATCTGCATCACAGTCTTGTTATTTCTCTCTATGTTGTAAGTCTATACTGCATAATTCTACACAATGTTTTTTTCAAAGCTCAAACTTAATAATGTATCATGTTCAACCTTTGTCCAGTCCAAAGGAAACATACTACAGGTGTAAAAGCACCCTTAATGTTTGTTAATAGTACATCGCCTTTTTTATATAAATGAATCACTTCTAATCATCAATGAATAAAATCTTCACTATGAGCATATTGGTGCATTGCATTATGTTCAGACTTTCCTGTAGGTCACTGAATAGAAACTAGTGCTAATACAGTTTGGCTGGAGCAGTTTTAGTTTAGCTTAGCATGAATCATTAAATCAGATTCGACCAGGGGTCACCAACATGGTGCCCACGGGCACCAGGTAGCCCACAAGGATTACATGAGTTCCCATCAGGCCTGTTCTAAAAATAGCTTACCATTGCACCACTTACCAGTAAGCTGAATCCAGTATTTTTTTGAAAGCTATTTTTTTTTTAAATCACACCTGCATTGGTGTAAAATGTGTTAATGACATTAAGGTGTATATATATAAAAAAGCTAAAACTATTTCAGACAAATAAAGTGTTGCATATTGATATTTCTGTTTCTTACCTTGTTAAATCATTGTTGAGAACTATTGTGAGAAATCATTAACATGATCCGTGTCTTCACATAGATGAATATCATTAATCATTAATAACAACAACATATAATAATTAAAAGTAAATTGAGAAAAATTGTTATTTAAGAAATGTGCATCAAACTGGTAGCTCTTCACAACAATTGGTACCCAAGAAGTAGCTCTAAGTTTCAAAAAGGTTGATGACCCCTGGATTAGACCATTAGCATTTCACTCAAATTTTATTAAAAAAAAAAAAAAAAAAAAGTTTCAATAGTTGACTTTTCTGTAGATACATCCTGTACTAAGACTGACAGAAAATGAAAAGTTGCTATTTTCTAGGTGACTAGAACTATATTCTCATTCTGGCGTAATAAACGGTGAACATTGCTGCCATAATGATATTGATATTATACACATTCTAACTAGTGGTGTAAATAAAGGTGCAGAGAAATATTTTTAGGCTGTGCGTGATATCATTGCACCTGCTGCAGTCATGGTACAGTTCTATTTTCGATAAAGGTGGAGTGGGCCCCTTTCAATGCTTGAGTTTTTAAAGGCACATGGATTCTGATTGTTTGTCAATGTTTAATCGTTAATCAACCAAAATAAATTATTCCTAAAGTTATTCCAACAATTTTGTCATTACAGATGTGGTTTGAACTATTTTTGCATCATTAATATGATTATCAAACACTGAGGTTGCAACTTTAATTATCATCTTGGTTTGAACAGCTCTTTGGGGTTGTTGTGACTGCCCACAATATACTGCTGGCAAAGTAGTGGGAAAAAAACAGATGTGGAGAATATGAAACCTTTCCTGCTGACTCGCCATAATTGCAGTGTTACCAAACTTTTACAAACTTAAAGTACACACTTATGCATCATTTATCATTACATTACATAGCAACGCACAATTAGACAGGAAATTATTGGGAAAGAGATCAGGAAATGAGACACTTCATTTGAAATAATGGGTTTGTTTACAAGCCATACAGACTTCCATTTGAGAGAACATTTTCTTCTGCTGCTGCTACTTTTTAAGATTTGCTTTTTAAGTTTTTTTCTTCCAACAAGTAATCAGAAAATATTTAGTTAAGCATGCAGTTTAACGGGATAGTTCACCCAAAAATAAAAGTTATGTGATTATTTACTCACCCTCCACATGTTCCAAACATGTTTGAGTTTCTTTTTACTCTTGAACACAAAAGAAGATATTTTGAAGAATGTGGAAAAAAAAGCCATTTACTTTTATAGTAATTTTTGCTGTTCCTACTAAGGTTATTATAGTTAACGAAAAATCGAAAACTAGAATTGAAAAAACATTTCTGTTAACTGAAATAAAAAGAACGAGTGTTAAAACTAGAACTAACTGAAACTGTATTGTGTACACACAAAACTAACTGAAACTAGCAAAAATGTCCTTTGTTTTCGTCTTTGTAAGTGTATTTAATACATGCTGTAAGCCTTTTAGAAGTAAATCTATTTACTTCGCGCTGACATGCACATGACTGTACAGCTGTACAGAGTCTGTAATCCTGCTGCCATAGGCCAGATCAAGCCGGTCCTCCTCCAATCATCTTCGCTGTTACGCCCGCGACAAAAACAATGTCTGAACATGACAGCAGCAGTGACACATTAAATGCGACCCGAGCTGGTGAACTGGTTGAACTAATTCACCAAATCGAACTGAACTGAAACAATACACGTCTTCAATAACGTTAAGCACTTATCCACAAACAACTTTTTATTATGCCTGATAGCCTCCTCTGACTCAAATAAACCAATATACATGGAGTTATTCATGTATTAGAACTGTACACTGAGATCAGTTTTAAGAAGCGGTGAACTGATAATACTGCTCATGTGTAATTCAGTGAACTGAACACAAACAGTACATGACAGCCTGCTTTGACTAACCTGAACTTGAACTACTGCAGCAAGGGTAAACTGAGGGCTTAAACAAGCAGATCTGGCGAAGTACACGTTTATTTCATAACAGAAAGCCATTATGGAATTTAAATAAGTGAGCCATGCTACAGCTGGGTTGCAAAACTTTACTATAAGAAACTTTTCCGATCATGTTTTAATTGACTAAAATATGATTGCTGACTAAATATTTTTGATATGTTGAGTGAGATTTCAAACCTGGGAAGATTGTCAAAAAAGATCCGGTTCGCGTTAAAAATCCGAATTTTCCATCACTACTGTGTATTTAACTTCAGAAGCTGTCTTGCTCACATATTTTACTTAAGACTGCTATCTTGTGGGCTGTTGTATTTGAATTTGAGGATGGGTAGATGGTAGTGGTAGATGGAACTGTTCTTCAAAGGAAGGTTTACTTCATGTATTAATGAAAAATCCAGTCACAAATTATGAAAATAAAATGATTAAGCACATTATAAATGTGGTTATTATAGGTCAAGAATAGAGCAATTGTAACTGCAGTTACAAACTGCTTACTAACTTACTAACTGGCTAATGCTTGACAAAAGATTCATAGTGTGTAGTTATTATAAAGTGTTATCACTAAAACTAAGACATTTTGAAATAAAGAAACTAATAAAAATTAGTAAATGTACCCCTCAAAAACAAATTAAACTAACTGAATTTGAAAACAAAAAGTCAAAACGAAATAAACAATAAAAAAGAAAGAAAAATACAAAACTATTATAACATTGGTTGCTAATATGAATATCAATGGCTAATTTTCCCCCCAAACATTCTTCAAATTATCTTCCTTTGTGTTCAACAGAAAAAAAAAAACTTACAAGTTCAGATTTACAAGTTTAGAAATTAAGAATATGAATATGAAGAACTGATCATCAGAGCTGAACTATCCTCTCAGTATTTGTATTTGGTGTATGTGTGTTTAAAATTTAACATTTTCATAGGCGTTGTTGCCTGAAAGTTCACATTTAATAAAAGTTATGTTAAGCCAAAATGAAAATGTCCATTTCACAGACTAATCTCAATAGGAGACTTACATGTTGTTGCTTCAAGTCAATAGTTGTCTGAAAATGACACCTTTCTTTACAGATTGAGCCAGATTAATATTGGCATGGTCATCTTGGAGTTTGATCATAAAATATGAATTCCAATGTTTTTTATTTATTTATTTTTTGTTAGTGTATATGAAGTATTTACTAATAACACAAATTAAAGTAATTAAGCTAACAAAAAATACCAGTCAATAAATCAATCATTTAAAAAGTGAATGACTCAACCAACACAGAGTATGCAATTCATCTACGAGTTTCCTAAAAACAACTATCCATGTCTCATTTCAAACAAGTAACCTTACATTTACAAAAATTTTAAGAGGATGTAAAGGTAGCACGTTTTTAATCCCATGAGTTTAGTAAAACCCCCACTGTCCAATAGACACCAACAAACACATTAATCCAACCACAGGCCATCAAGCTGAAAGTGCTCTGAGCACTAAATATAGCAGTGTGAACCAATACACACTCATTCCGGTAAAACAGTGAAAATAGATGGCAAAGGGAAAAGACCAGTGAAAAGAGAGCTCACAGGGTTTATGGAGGGTTCACCAAGCCAAATTTAAGACCTTTTAAGACCATTATAAATACAATTTCAGACTTATACATTATTTTTGTTGATTTTTAATGAAAAATATGCTGGAGAAAACATTTCCTGACTCACTTCTTCCAAAGAACCAAAAAAGGTTCAATAATATTTCGTTCTGGTGACTGTGCAGACCATTCTCGATTAAAATAAATACTTACAAAAGGTTTTTCTTAGCCACATAATTCAAATAATGTGTCAAAACAAGAAAACTAGTTAAGTACATAGTTTATTATATTTTTATATTTTTTACATTTTTTTTTACTTAATAGAGTGAATAAATGCAACTTTAAATAATGTTCTATTGAGATGTATTGTAGGTGATTGTATGCATGTTAACCTGATTGGGTAGCTTTACGTCGATAAAAAAAAAGACATGGTTAAACCAATTTAAGACCTACAACCCTATATTTCAGCGAATTTGAGGTCTGAAATTTGCTTTTGAAATGTAAGACTTTTTAAGACCCCACGGACACTCTGGTGCAGAAGAGTACCTGGCGAGTTTGCCTTCTCTGTATGTGCGTCCCCATGGGTGTCTGTGTTTCTGTAAGGGCCAGACGTCAGGGAGCCACAAAGTCACCGATCCCTCCATCACATCCCCTTCTGCGCACGCTGGCTCCGTCTCACGACAGTAATAACACTTGCCATAGAAGCATGTATTATTCCCTACACAGGGAAGAGAGACATTAGCATCTGTTACCATTTGTAACACTGCTTGAAAAAATATTAGGAAGGAGCTGTGAGAATTGATTTAAAGGGAAGAATAGATGGTTATAAATTATGCTGCAGTTCAAAAAAAAGCTTTCCAGAGGTGTAATGTACACAAAAATAATGAAGGTTCAAGTCCAAGTAAATTATTTTGTTCAGCAGGGGGAAACATAATTGCAACATACACTCACTGGCCACTTTATTAGGTGCACCTGTCCATCTGCTTGTTAACACAAATCTCTACTCAGCCAATTACATGGCAGAAACTCAATGCATTTAGGCATGTAGACAAGGTCAAGACAATCTGCTGCAGTTCAAACCGAGCATCAGAATGGGTGGAAAGTGGGAAGAATGGTGATTTAAGTGATCGTTGTTAGTGCCAGATGGGCTGGTCTGAGTATTTCAGAAACTGCTGCTGATCTACTGTGATTTTCGCGCACAACCATCTTTAGGGTTTGCAGAGAATGATCAGAAAAAAAGAAAATATCCAGTGAGTGGCTGTCCTGTGGGCGCAAATGCCTTGTTTATGCCAGAGGTAAGAGGAGAATGACCAGACTGGTTCCAGCTGATGGAAAGGCAACAGTAACTCAACGTAACTGAACTCGAGGTATGCAGAAGAGCATCTCTGAATGCAACACGTCCAACCTTGAGGCGCATGGGCTACAGCAGCAATGGATCACAATGGGTGACACTCCTATCAGCTAAGAACAGGAAACTAAGAATTCAATTCTCACAGGCTGAGGCTGGTTGTGGTGGTGGTGTAGGCATATTTTCTTGGCACACTTTTAGCCCATTAGTACCAATTGAGCATCGTTTCAATGCCACAGCCTACCTGAGAATTGTTGCTGACCATGTCCATCCCTTTATGACCACAGTGTATTCATCTTCTGATGGCTACTTCCAGCAGGATAATGCATCATGTCATAAAGTGCAAATCATCTCAGACTGGTTTCTTGAACATAACAATGAGTTCACTGTACTTAAATGGCCTCCACAGTCACCAGATTTCAATCCAATAGAGCACCTTTGGGATGTGATGGAACAGGAAATTTGCAGCTGAAAAATCTGCAACAACTGCATGATGCTATCATGTCAATATAGACTATAATCTCAGAGGAATTTTTCCAGTATTTTGTTGAATCTATGCCACAAATTATTAAGGCAGTTCTGAAGGCAAAAGGAGGTCCAACCCGCTACAAGAAAGGCGCACCTAATAAAATGGCAGGTGAGAACAAAATTGCATTTAATTTATTTATGAATACAAATACACTTTAATTCCAATGACTATTTAAAGTCAATCGAACAACTAATAGAAGAATTTCAATTAACCAAAAACAGATTTTTACAGAGATTTAAAAAAAAAAAAAAAAGTAGCAAGTAATATCAACAATCCGAACAAAGTTTATGATGGTGTTTAGCTAGGCATGTTTATGATATTATCATAATTGTGGTATTAATATTGTGTGAGCTGACATGTCACAAAAGATAAACAAGCACATCTAGAATGTTTGAAAGGATTGACTGTGTTACACTTTTATGATAGCAAAAAAAAATCTTTTGATATAGTACATTTATATCATACAATCAAGAGTGAGTGTGTGCACAATCTCAAATGTCATTTCATGCAATAGTTCAACAAATAGGAAGTTATTACTTAGTATTCATTCATTCATTTTTTTTCCAGCTTAGTCCCTTTATTAATCTGGGGTCGCCACAGCGGAATGAACCGCCAACTTATCCGGCCTATTTTTTACACAGCGGATACCCTTCCAGCTGCAACCCATCACTGGAGAACATCCATACACACTTATTCACACACATACACAACGGACAATTTTAGCTTACCCAATTCACCTATAATGCATGTGAAACCAGAGCACGCGGAGGAATACTGAACATGAAGAGAACATGCAAACTCCACACAGAAATGCCAACTGACCCAGCCGAGGATCGAACCAGTGACCTTTTTGCTGTGAGGCACTCGTGCTACCCACTGCGTCACCGTGACGCCTGAGTGAACTATTTATTTTTTCATATATTTATATAGCAATTTGCATTAGCATGAACAGAACTAAACTGAACAGTGACAACAACTGAAGTAGTTTTAATTTACCACAACTTCAAGCTAAGCTGCTCTGACTCAGCCTACATTTTAAAAAGTCCTATAGATATTATTAGAGGACAATAAGGAAAATTAAGAAAAAAAAAAGACAATACGCAAAAAAATGGGATGTATTATTTGATCAGTCGAGAGAAAAACAAAAAGAAGAAGAATAGTGTGAAACTGACCGTGCATCAGGAAAGTGCTCAGCAGTTGATCTGTAGCCACTGGTTTTATCTCCGTGCGCAGATTCATAAACCTCCCCACCACCAGAGGCGCTCTCCTAAAACCCAGAATCCTGCAGGAGGAGATTAAAAAGACGAAACCAGTATAGACGCATCATTCAGTATCAAGTGTGCCATGCGCCAGTGTCATGAGAAATCGCTCCGCTTAGGACCCCAATGGATCGTCTGCGTTGAATGCCTGATCAAAAACTATTGTACTTCTCCACATTAAAATCATATTTTTATAGTCTATTCTCAGTCTTGACATTTTAACAACACTATATTAGAAACATTATTATCGGTAACTACAAGATAAATATATGCATATTTAATTTAATTGAAACATTTTTAAACATTAAGTGATGTTTTTTTATGTTTTTATGTATTTATATGTAACATTATATATTTACATAAGAAGTGGTAGCACATCTAAAATAAAAGCTCCAGTAAACCAATAGAATCCTAGGTGGACCCTATTGGCAGGGGGGGACCCGATTTCTCATGACACCGGCTTTTGAGTGATGCTCCTAGACATTAGATCGCCCCCTGGGGGCTGGCTGCAGTACAAGTCCTAAAGCCTGCCTCCTCCGTGTTAATGAACGAGACTTGAGCCCAAATAAAAACATTAATTACACTTGCAATAAAATGTCCTGAAAGATGGTTCTGGTCAATTAAGGCAATGGTTATCATGCTGAAATGAGTGCAGATCCTTATTTTTGTAAACAGTTTGTTTTTAGCCTGTAATTTAATGCTGGGCGTGTCATCGTGATTGACAATTGTGATTGACAGTTTCTCAAAGCAGACCGTCGCAGCTTTGGCAGGAGATTGAAGTGTTATTATTCGATTTCTTTGTTATTTTACCATTATAAAACGAGTTCAGCAGTAAACTATAGTTTCTTGCATACAGGATCTGGTGGAACACTGTTTATTCGGTAAGGTGAGGCTTTTATTAGGCTCTATTATTTGCTGATACACGCTTAACCTAGTCATGATGGGGAAAATACAGGTGATCATATCTAACAGTAATTCTCTTTATGGTCTGAAATAATAATTAGGAAGACAAAACTTATGTTAGCCGATCTCCACATTGATCTCCTGTAACGTCATTTGAACTTCATTTAAAGACGTCTCTGACATTTTGAGTTTCGCCATGTTGAGTTATTGAATCTCCTGAATTTGCAATTATAAAATATGAATGTTCAAGAAAGAGAATATTAAATAACAAAAAGAGCTGTAAATGTTATATTATTTATAAACATCTTTTACCGTTGGCTTTTTTTTTTTTTTGAAAAATGCTAATAAACATTAAAATGTATGTAAACTCCCCTTTGCCAGACATAATGAAAGCATCAAATAAACCAATTAAAAACGGCAAAGAAAATTATAAACAATATACAAGCGATGTTTACCAGCTGATAGATATCAGTTTATGTATTAATACTGCTAAGTTTATTGTACAATTTGACAAGGATTATTTTATATAGTGCAGGGATGGTATGTGTAAATACCCTGTTGATATTTAGAAATCTTGCTGTATTTATCTTTTAAATGCACGATTTTTTTCCGCATACTAAATAGCTGTGTATATTTTTGGTCCTGCACTCTAAAAAACGCTGGGTTGGTTTTTTAACCCAATTGCTGGGTTGAGACTGCTGGGTAACAATTTTGGGTTGATTTAACCCTATTTGGGTTGAAAATCGGTCTTGATCTATAACCCAGCAGTGCTGGGTTGGGAACAACGACGTGAAAAAGCACGCACGTGACGTCAACGTCCAGACAGGCAGGACATCAGCGTGACCAACCGCCATTTTCTCTGCCGTCTTTAGAGGGAAGCAAGCAAAATTCTGTCTGAAGAGTAAGTTATTCGGTGTGTATTTAACAATGGTCATACGAGATAACACGTTAGGTTTACTGTATAATACATATATATGCTTTTTTTTATCTAACGACTAAAAAGAGACGGCCGTGCTTCGCCCTTGTCGTCTTGACGAGAAAGCGCGCGCCAACATCGTCGTCTGAAGGAGCTTGGAAAAGATAAGGTAAACATTTTAATATTACTTTTGTATATGTTAAAGCTATTGTGTTGGATATGGTTTTGATACAGTGTTCACTTAAGTTATGGGTTAAAATCGGTCTTGATCTGTAACCCAGCAGTGCTGGGTTGGAAACGCATACGTGAAAGAGCGCGCACGTGACGTCACCGTCCAGGCAAGCAGGGACATCAGCGTGAGCAACCGCCATTTTCTCTGCCGTCTTTAGAGGGAAGCAAGCGAAATTCTGTCTGAAAGGTAAGTTATTCGGTGTGTATTTACCAATGTTCATACGAGATAACACATTTAGTTTCCTGTATAATACATATATACGCTTTTTTTTACCTAACGACTAAAAAGAGACGGCCGTGCTTCGCCTTACAGACGACCTTGTCGTCTTGACGAGAAAGGGCGCGCCAACATCGTCGTCAGAAGGAGCTTGGAAAAGATAAGGTGAACAGTTTAATATTACTTTTGTATATGTTAAAGCTATTGTGTTTGTACAGGTTCACTTAAATAATTTTGTCAGCATATCCACGTACATTCCCGCTCTGCTTGTAAGGTAACGTTACATTTCGCTGAACTTAAGGGCTGTCAAAATTAAGTTAATTGTTTCGTGGATGCAACGTGACCGCCAGTACGTTATTTAAAACACTTCATCTAACCTTACTTAAAACGCAGAGACTGCACAATTTGCTGTGTGTGTGTGTGTGTGTGTGTGTGTGTGTGTGTGTGTGTGTGTGTGTGTGTGTGAACCCCTACAGTGTCGAGATATATCCAGCTGCAAGCCCGCAGAACCACACACGTTTTAGGCACACACAATCGAGGACACACAATTTATGGTTTCCCATTTCATTATGGTTTCCCATTTCAGTCATTATTATTATTATTACATCACGATCATTTTAACATCTCTGCAGTTTCTGAACTCGAATTATGTAAATAAAAATAATTGGTTAAAGACACTTATGACTTTATTCATGTGTTCATATACAAAGAAAACATAGACCGTCTATTTGTTGGATTAAGTGTAATAAACTAATTCAATATCTTACTATAATCATACTTGATTAAAATCACTTTATTGTAAAATATAAAAAGCAAACAATAATATGTCACTTTAAAATAAATTAGCCTACTATAGTTAATAATTTAAACAATATATATATAGTTATAAACTGATTATCATAACTGATTATCTGATTATAATTATAAGTTAATATATAAACTATCTTTTACTAAACTGTCACAGCTGTTTTATATATATATATATATATATATATATATATATATATATATATATATATATATATATATATATATATATATATATATATATATATATATATATATATATATATATACACACACATACTTATTTTTTATTATTAATAGTTAATTTGTTCCTATTACTACATTTTGGTTTTAAAAACAATTTTTTGCTTACTATAAATTACTACAGTATTAAATGTGGGAAATCATTAATTAAAAGATTATTAGAAAGTTAAGCAAACAAACACTATTGAATCGCTTGAGTAAAATATTAATATAGTGTTATACATTTGGTACATGTAAAGATTTTTATTACATATAATGTATTATTGCCTATATTAACTTGCTATTATTTCCTTTATCATAAATTAATCCATTATATAAATTAAACCTGTCCAAATTAGATCGTTCAGCAAGGCCAGCAAACGAGTATCTGCTATATTATTGTCAGATAATAATGACTGATCAGATATAATGAATGATTAAAAACTGTTCAGTCTATTATATTGAATGGCGATCGGAAACAATGCTCCCCTTCAGCCGTCTCGATTGCAATATTTATGAAATAAAGTAAACGCTATTGTTTATTGTGTACAATATTTATTCATCATATATATCAAAATATATCGATGACGATGTTCAAAAAGACGTTAATCACATTAACATCCGTCGTAACCATATATGGTTTGCCTAGATTGTGTGTGCCTAAAACGTGTGGTTCTGCGGGCCTGCAGCTGGATACTATTGACTGTGTCTGTGCGTTTGCTAACGTTAGTCAGTCTTTCTGTGACTGATACAGCAGAACCCCCTCTTTCACTGCTGGAGAAAAGCTGAACGTTAAATTTAATTTCTGCTTCTCTCACTTTGACCTGCTGTCGTGAGGTTTGTTATCCGGCTGTTACAGCCATTACGTGTGGATTTAAGGCATTTAAATTAGTTGCGTTTTGAATGTTTCTTTCATGATCCCGTTTTACATGTTATATCAAATAATTAGATTAATGTCATTGCATCATCGCGCTATCCACATTTCCTCCACAGTTTCATGTTAATTTTGGGTGTTTCGTTTTTAGTTTTTCAACTTTAACTGCAGTTTGTCACTTTCACCTTTATTCTGGAACATTTCATCCTTATCACTCGTGACATGAGATATTGGATGCAACTATGAACTGCTTTAAGTGCTGTTTTAATGGAAGTTTATACCGCATGATCAATGGAAGAAAAAAACCCTCCTTTCAACATTTCACAATGCAGGTGTCTGTGGTCTGCACTGACTTGGTAACTTAATTTACTACTAACATGTTATTTCTTAAATCCTGTAAATGGTTTGATGCAGGCGGGAATCCCTGAGCTCAGTTCAGGCTAAAAAAGAGTTGAAACTAAGCATGTTCGACAGCTGTTTCTTAAACACCACACCAAGAACAGTTAGAATCATTTAGGAGCTTTTCCTTTTTAATAAAATGCATTTTGAATGACACATTATCTTTTTCTATGTAGGTAATGGCAGCAAGTACTGTGATTAGTGATCTTTCTGAGGTGTAAACTGTAAAACAGTTGTATTTTTACTGTTGTGCTCCTTAAATTTATTCAATTAATTTTTTTAGGTCATTTTTGTAATAATGCATAAGTGTTAAATTCAGCTTCTCTTCTCTTTTTTTTTTCTTTTTCTTTTTTGGTCAGAACATACTTAAAGTATTTCCTTCTATGCTTCTACAGCTGTTCATTGAATAGCAAATGTTATTCATTTACTAAGAGCATATTACATTCTACAGACATCATTTGACTTATCTTTAATTAATCCTGTACGTATGGTTAGTTTAATGCAGATGGGAATGTCTGAGCTCAGACTAAATCCAACCTAATCATCTTCGATCCCCAAAAAGAAAAGTTTGACTTCCATCTTTTGTGACACCCTGGATAATTATGATCACTTAGGAGTATTTTTGTGATAAAGTGACTTGTGGCTGAGATTATCTTTTTTACTTTATTAATATTTTGCTAAAATGCTTTTATCTGTTGGTTATTTCAGATGGATGAATACGTAAAAAACAAATTAATAGAATGGAATCTTGCAGAGTTGATCCCCAAATTTGAAGGTATGTAATAATATTTTACTTGGTTCATTGTAATCATTAGGGCTGCTCTGTCTAAAGATTTGTTTGTTTGACTTGTGATGTTCATTTGAAGAATTATTTGAATAATTACACATTTATTTATAAACCATTTAAATCATAATTAGTCTTTAATTGTCCACATTGCCTATTTTACAAGGCAAATATACATAGTTTTGGATTGGGCAGAAAGCCCATCCTGTTACTTACAGTATTTACAAAGTGCAGTGTTGTTTTTATTGTGAGTGCACACAGAAATGTAGTGTCTTCACATATCTTCAAAGGCTGTATTACTGTTATCTAAATGACCAAACATGGCAAAGAATTTAAAGAGCAAGTTACCACAAAGGTGCTGATATGCTTTCACACTCTGCACAGACATTTCCATTGTGCACATATTTCTACAGTAGCATTAGATTGAGCAGCCATGTAAAGTTGCTACTATATTGCAGATGTTAAGCCATAGCTTATTTGAGGCCGATAAGAGCATTCGAAAATTCTGCCTGATGTAGCTACTACTGCATAGATCAGCTGTTAACAATCTGCATGACTTCACCAATGTGGATTTTTTTTTTCTGCAACTAAAACATTTTGATCGACTAAAGGTTAATCAATTGTTAGGGGCAGCCCTAGTAATCAGTAGCCACTTCAACACTTTAAACTACTGAGAGATTAAAAAACAAATGGCAATTTGTCCTTGGCTGTTTAATTTTTTAAATTTGCTGTTCATGCAACCAGTGGCTTTCTGTTATTTACTTTTTTTGCCACAGAAAGTTAAATAGATCTAACTTCCTGTTGGGTTTGAGATTCCGCTCCAAGAGACTTTTTTTTGTTGATTTTGGCTTGTTTGAGGTGTGTGCCAACTTTCGTATGCATGCGTGATTCGTAGCTCGTTAATCGAAGTAATCAAATGTTTACAGTCTTTAAATCTTTGGCTCAAAGTCAAGTCACTTTCATTTCAGTGGAATTTTATACGATACAGATCAAAACAGCTTTATATTGATAGTGAATGCAGCAAACTATATGGCTTGTAAGTTTACCATGAATTGATTTAGCACTGGGTACCAGTTAGGAATTATTTTCTTTAAATGAGAACGCCACTTCCAACTTTTGTATTTTTTAGTTGTATGAGACAAAAATACTTTTGGACAGTAATTAATTTTTTGAAGCAATATTTGTTTTACACAAAGCTGATTGTACATGAACAATTACTGTTTATGGTTATCTGCATAAAATACTTTTATGTTCTGCATATTTTGTCTTACAGCTGAGAAGATTGATCAAGAAACCCTCCTTCTTTTAGATGATGTCACACTGACTTCTCTTATCCCTATTATTGGACTTCGTTTAAAATTCAAGAAGTACCTCAAGAACGTGCTTGATGTAAGTAAAAGGTATTAGGTGTACACAACATGGGGTATATTTGCTTTAAATGCAAAAGGTCTTTGGGATCTGACGTCAGAGCATTTTTTTCACATTTGAGAGTTGCACATCATGTCTATTCTACATCCACATACTTTCAGTGTGCTCAAGCTGGATGTAATCGCACATTCAGTATTATTAGATCATTTAGAAGACACCTACTGCAGCATGCTAATGAAATTGGCAATGAAATGGAGGAAGCCCCTTTGGTTGAGCCTGAAAACTATTCATCAGATTCAGTTTTAGAGGCTGTTGAACAGAGTGATGAGGAGCATGATGACATTTCTGATGAACAATGTGATGAGTTTCAGGAGGAAAATATAAGAGACAGGGTAGCATTGTTTTTAGCAAAATTAAGGTCAAATTCCTCCCAGACATTGAGTGCTGTTAATTGTGTGGTAGAGCACACATCTAGCCTTGTCAGTGATGTTGTTGGATCCCTACAAAGAAAAACAGCCTCTTTTTTAAGAGACATAGGCCACCTTGACAGTCCTGAGAGCCAGAGTTTTTTAGAAAATTTTGCAGTGGCAGCTCAACCATTTCAGGGCTTTGAGTCAGAGTACAAGCAAAAGCAGTACTTTACACAGTCTGGATGCTTTGTTCATCCAAAAGAAGTGCCTTTCCCTGGTGTCTCATACACCCAAAAGAGAGACACATTGACGGGGATTGTAAAACAAGTGGCAGACCAAGATACGTTTCAGCTAATTCCTTTAAGGCCTTTGCTAAAGCTGGTTTTAGAAAGTCCAGGGACAATAGACAAGATCTTTGAATGCCAAAATCAAGAGAGCACTGCACTGCAAGATTTTAGAGACGGCACAATCTTCAAATCCAGTGAACTGTTTTCCAAAGAGTTATCCATTCCTCTTGTACTGTACAACGATGAATGTGAGATGGTAAACCCACTTGGATCAAAAACTTCAGTTCACAAGCTAGGCTTTGTTTATTTTACTCTTAAATGCTTGCGACCTGAGTTTCTCTCCAGCCTAAACTCTCACTTCTTGTTGGCAGTGTACAAGACAGATGACATAAAAACTTATGGAATAAATGCTGTCTTAGATCCAATTGTGTCTGAGATTAAGGATCTGGAATTGGAAGGAGTTCAGGTTGACACAAAACATTTCAAGGGTACTATTAAAGCAAGCGTTGCACAGGTTTGTGGGGATAACCTGGGTCTTAATTCCATCCTAGGCTACACAGAAAGTTTCTCAGGGAAAACTGTATGTCGATGGTGTCGCGTTCATAAAGAGGTTTTGAGAGAACAGACAGTTGAGGACCTGTCAGTGATGCGCAACAGGATAAACTATCACTCTGATTTACTTCAGAATAACCCAACTGAAACTGGCATTAAAAGAGCGTGTTCGCTCAATAAACTGCAGTTCTACCATGTAACTGACAATGTAACTCCTGATGTCATGCATGACATTTTGGAAGGAGTTGGAGGTTACGAAATCAAGCTTGTTCTTAATTCTCTGATTGAACAAAAACTCTTAACACTCGATCAACTGAATAATAGACTTACAAGCTTTGATTATGGTTTTTCTGATAGTCGCAATAAGCCATCTGTTATCAAGCCTCAGGATCTTAAAAATCCGGATGGGGCCATGAGACAAACAGCAGCACAGATGTGGTGCCTTCTAAGGTTGCTCCCTCTTATGATAGGGGATTTGATTCCAGAAGGCGAGAGACACTGGGAACTAATACTTTCATTACTTAGCTGTATGGAGTTGATTTTCTCTCCAGCCTTAACTGCAGAGGCAGTTACATTTTTGCAGCATTTGATTGAGGAACACCATAGTCTGTTTTTGGAGCTTTATCCAGACAGGCATTTGAAGCCAAAGCACCACTTCATGCTTCATTATCCTGGGGCCATCAGGAAACTTGGACCGTTGGTTCATTTCTGGTCCATGCGTTTTGAGGCAAAACATGGATTTTTCAAAAGACTAAGTCATGTAACCTGCAATTTTCGGAACATTTGTAAAACACAGGCTTTCCGACATCAGATGATGTTGTGCTACACCCTGATGTCTGAGAAAATGTTCTCACATGACTTTGAAGTTGGTCCAGGATACACCACACTCCTGGCATCTATAGACGATTTTGAAAAAGTGAAACATGGATTTGAGGGAATCCCTTTGTTCTCAGAAGTCTATTTACCATCTTGGATTAAGTACAAGGGAGCAACCTATAGGCCAGGAATGACACTTTTTGTATCTCACTCTGCTGATGGTGAGCCCCAGTTTGCAACCATTAGGAATGTTGTGCTCTTTGACTCCAAGGTCAAATTCGTTGTGAAAAAATGGGACACAGTTGGATTTGACAGGCATTATTTTGCCTTCTCTGTGTCTCCTTCTTCTGTGCTTGATTCGGTGGACATTCACACTGTTGAAGATCATCACCCCCTTCATGTTGTAATGTCCTTACAGGACGATGAGAACCACCGTTACATTTCGCTGCGATACAGGCTATTCTAGGAGGGGGCGGGAGGGCGTTGTTGAAGATGGGTTTTTGGTGTTGGGTGGGTGGATGGGGTTATGGTAGCAGGGTGATCAAAAACAACATTAGCCCATGATTGTGTACACCTAATACTAAAAACTATCATGCACGTTTGAACATTTATACAAATATCAACAAATTTCATCAAAGTCATCATGGGGATATCGCAATACATGTAAGTTTTAATGAATGGCTTAGTTAAATTGAAATGTCATGTTAATCAAGTGTGAAGTTGATCAGCAATGCCATTATAAATAATTTATGTGATGACACTTATGGCTGCATGACATCAAAAAAATTTACATTGCATTTTGCTTATCTTCAATACAAGCTGCAATATGAAAAAATACCTTACTTGAGTACCTTTCATATGGAAATGCTGTTTTATAAATTTAAATCTACAAGTGTTTAAAAATACATATCCAAGGAAATTCATATGCACGTCATTTTCTTTCTTTCATAGTGATTGGTGTTTTAAACTGAAATTCTGGACATAATTTGTACGTTCCTCTATCCATTATACCAGACTTGTCTTCTATGATGTTAGTGTTAATCTACATTAACCTTGCACATTCTGGCATGTAACAATCGTGGATACAAGCATCACTGTATTGTTGCTGACACAATATATTTGGCAAGGTAAACCTATAGTAAAAATGCAATACAGACATGTGAATTGCTATTCATTTTTATTTATTAAAGGAATCAATCAAAGAGCCTGCAACTACAGTAACAGTACTAAGGGAGCAGCAGCAGGGTCCTGAGCAGCACAGAAGAACGGTGGAGCATGCAGCAGCATTTGTAAGGTTCCAGTCTGATAAACCATATATGTGTGTGTGTGTGTGTGTGTGTGTGTGTATACAGTGTTTCCTCTAGGATTTTTTCCAGCTGTGGCGACAAGCCTTTTTTTTTTTATTACACAGATCTACCCACTACCTATGGAGTTATTTCAATGACAGGTGTCGTAAGCGCAGTATTATAAGTCGGGATCGCATTTATGTAATAGCCTACGAGCATGCGAATCTCTGCTTGCGTGTCAATTTCCTCTGCTCGTGCACAAAACTTCTGTATGCCCCCTCAAATATAAGCCGCTTCAAGAGCGCGCAGGTCTTGTGCGCTCTCAAACAAATGGTGCTGAATGTGATTTTAGTGCGTTTATGTAAGAGTGTGTCACTAACATTTATTAAATTTGCTAGAAATATTTATGAATGTCTCCAATAGACCTACAGAGTAGCATTAATGCTTCCTGAAGTAAAGTGAAACGAATATACGTCATGTTTGCTGGCCTCACGCAACAGTAGGTTCACGCTATTATAATTCACTTACCCTTTAATGTGTTTTGGTGCGATTATTACCAGCTATTAAAAAAATAAAATGTTTTGAGTGAGAAGCTGTGATGTAGCCATGGTGGGATGAATTTTGGTGTGGCGCCCCACCATGTAAGAATGAATGTAGCGGAAACCTTGTGTGTGTGTGTGTATGTGTGTGTGTATATATATATAAATATATATATATATATATATATATACACACACACACACACACACACACACACATATATATATATATATATATATATATATATATATATATATATTTATTTATTTATACACACACACATATATTTATATATTTATATATATATATATATATATATATATATATATATATATATATATATATATATATATATATATATATATATTTACATGCCATGATTTCTGCTACATACATTGTTCCATGGCGGGGCGCCACGCCACAATTCATCCCGCCACGGCTACATATTATAGCTTCTTACTCAAAACATTTTATTTTTTTAATAGCAGGTAATATTTACACTAAAACGTATTAAAGGGTAAGTGAATTATAACACTGTGAACCTTTTGTAACCATAGTAGAGCTGTGCAACATTTGTTTACCCTTTAAGGTGACGTGCTGACTGAGTGGCTGACAGATGTGTGAGGCCAGCAAACACGACGTATAGCCGTTTCACTTTATTTCAGGACGAATCAACATTTATCAAACACATTTAATTTTATATTTATTTTTAAATGTTTTTTTTTTTAGAATGTAAGAGACATCCTTACAGCAACATCCTGTGGCAGCAGTATTGTGGATGCCATTGAAAAAAGCAACTGCATTTCGCTTAAAGAAAGACAATCGATGGTTCGTATCTTGGTTTCACATCTAATTGAGCGTTTTGGAGAAAAGTAAGTACAAATTTAAGTAATGTATTTAATGCTAAAAATATTGTTTGAGAAATTAAATGTGTACATATGTAGTATCTTTTAAAAAAATCAGAATATTGTTTCTTTTAGTCCAAGTGGAGCAACAAAAGTCACCTTGGCTTCGTCAATAGTCGAACAATTTCCATGCCTTAAGGATTGCCAGGGTAAAGGCTATGTGAGTACAGTGTCAAAGACAGATTATTATTTTTTTCTGTATCTCACAATCTGATTACTTATTACAAATCTGATTAAGAATCTTACATTTCTCTGTATTTTCTTATTTAACTACCATGTTACAAGTACATACTTGTTAACAATAATTACAAATTAAAATTTAAATGGAAAATAATAAGTACTTAAGTCATGCAAGAAGTAAATAATAAAGAAAATCAAAAAGCACATTACAAACAATAATAACAGGGTGCTTTAATTTGTAATGTCCTTCAACCATTTCAGACTTTATGGAGCCCGATTTTATGGGCTGTTTGAGGGTTTTTCTGTTTGTGCATTTATGTACTTCAACACAACTAATGTCACTATTACCTTAGTTCTGGAACTCTGGGTAAATTGGTCCAGTGTTAATTTCTAATTCTGTTTTTGTATTTTTTTTAACACAAGGAGGCATGGTTCAGTCCAGGTAGATTTCACAGACCTGCCACAGGCTTCCTTGAAGAGCGTCTTCGGAATGTGCGCAAAAAGATTAGAAGAGGAAGACAAAAGCCAGTTTGTTCAGACAACCCAAGAGACGGCAGTAATTTTACTTTTCCTGGTATGTGGGTACATATGTGTAGGGTTGGGTATCATTTAAAATTTTGACCCATTTAAAAGACCTAACTGTTTGATATGAATATGATCTCTATTTGCCAACATTAATAGCTGTATGTTTGTGATGTATGGTTCTTCTCACAACAGATTCGAATGTGGACTCGGAAAGAGCAACTCAAATGATAGAGTGGCTCAGAAATAATATCTGGCCAGCAAGTCAGGTCGAGCAGTACATGAAAGAAACAGCGATTCAAAGGGCAAAATGGATTCGTGACGATGGATCCAAAACGATAATGGAAATAGCCAAAGAGTATCCACGTCTTCTCGACACTCCAGGCATGGTGGGAAAATTTTTTAACTAAATTCATTGGCTAAGTACGTTTCATTTTGTTTTACAACTTTTGCCATGTTTGTCTTTGTTTTCTGCTTTTTAGATATCCCAGGATTTTTTAATTTTGAATCCAGACTGTGCTTCAAAACTCACAGAAAATTGGGTACCAGTGTTTAAGGATAAGATTCTTCAGGTTGCCAGCAAACAAAAACAAGCTCTTAATCTACTTCACGACATAGAAACAATGTCAGCAGGTAATAGGCATTCAGCAAACTGTTTATGAAATTAGTTACTTCCCCATCAATCCCAAAAAGGATAGATTGTGAATATTGCCCCTTAATATAAAAATGACTGTTAGTATTGACAATTTTCATTATCATTTTTAGTGTAGTATTTCTTAATAGTTAAGTATTTCTTAATTTTAGAAACTAATGTAATATACTGTATGTAGATTTATTTCAGTCACCTTTTGTTGCAGTTAATTTACATTTTTTGTACTTTGGGTGTTTTTTATTTTAAAGAGAGACAGAGTGACATCGCCATGCAACTCCTTCCTGTAATCCTTCCAACGCATGTGTACAAAATTGGAAGAAAAACGTTCAAACCCACTTTCCTAGAAACCAGGAAAGCCTTCATTGACATACAGCCTGTAAGTTAACAGCTACTGCTAAAACTACATGATGTAAAGCATTTATAATACGTTGTATGGGCCCTTTTCATAGAGAAATTATAATAACTGTAATTAACACTGCAGCGAGGATGTTTATTAAAAAAACTGGAATTGAAAGAGAATAATGATTTATTCTTCCTTATTTGGTAAAGTCTTGGAAACTAATTTGGTTTGATTAGATTTTTTTTTTTACTTTTGTCATTAGACCAAATACAAAAATTATATTTTTCGTTATCTCCCAATTAACCCTATAAAGTTTTCAAAATGATGATGACTTCCACGTCTGAGATTCTTGTTAATGTGAAAAGGACCCATTGTATGTATTTATTGTTAAATGACAAATTAATGTTTTTTTTACATTATTTTAAAAATTTGAGAGATTTTTGTCCCTTTATTGATAGTGTCAGTAGCACTTTGAAGTAGGTTTGACGCAATTTTTTTCACTGGTTTATTGATGTGTCACAACACCGGTAATAATGGAGGGCTGTGGCTCAGTGCCAGCTTCCTTTTCATTTTTGTCTCCCTCTTCTTTCAAGAGGTGTGCTGATTGTGCTCTTCTACCCAGTATGATTACTGGTTCCTCCATTATCCTCTTGCTCTCCTTAATGTCAGTCTTAAAGGAGAAGTCAACTTTTCAGTTTCCAGAACAAAGATTTGCAGGTTATGTCATCTTGAATGTTAATGTATTTCTTTCTTCAGTCAGAATTTTTTTTTTTTGTTTAGTTTAAACTTCAGAAATGTAGTTGAAATACAGCTTCAAATGATCCCTAATGTGGTTGTTAATGATCCCAGCTGAGTAGAAAGAGTCTTCTCTATCAAAATGATCAGTTTGTTTCATAAAAAGTTTTTTTTTTTTTTTTTATGAAAATAATGATAGTTTAACTAGATGAGACCCTTCTTTCTCTGCTGGGATCAGTTACAACCGCATTTGGGAATGTTTAAAGCCACATTTAAATTGCATTTTGGTAATTCAAAATCGGTACACCATATCTATATCTTAAAATGATTTTCTCAAAAAACTTTTTTTTACAACTGAACAAAGAAAGGCATGAGCATTTTGCTCTGGGCGTGGACTTCTCCTTAAACACTGACATTACCGACTATTGCAGCAAGTCTACTTTAAAGCTTCAAAAAAATTATAAAGTGTCTGTAAAAAATAATCCATATTAATTGAGCAGTTAAGTATAAACAACATTTTCTGAAGAGACACAATAGCTTTTTAAAATAAACATTAACTTTAAACAGAATCTCAAGCATGTGTCCTTGACTGCTTTGTGAGACAAAAAGCATGCTTGTGCTTCTGCTTGTTCTCTGATCACAGCTGTATGTAATTAAAAGCCTACATTTTAGTTTGTTGATCATATAAAGCAATACAGTCTCTTTGGAATATCTGAACAAAAATTTAAATGGATGTTCATTTCGTTAACCTAAGTGGTAGTTGCGTAGACAGGGATATGTACAGAAAATTCTTAGCTTTTATTACAAATTGGAGTTTGTATTGACAAAGGGTTGAGTAAATAAAGACAGAATTTGATGTTACATTAAGCTGACATTATATTAAAAAATAAAAGTAACATCGTAAAAGAACTGTGTTTTTGCATTGAGTCATCTGCACCCAGGCCAAAAAGTCGTGCCCTAATGCCAACACAATGCAAAAAATGCTTTTCTTACTTAGATTTTTCATCTTCTTTCTTGTCCAAATATATAAAAATTCCAAAATCAAGAATAATTTTCTAGACAAGCAAAACATACTGTCTTGTTTTAAGAAATAATGATAAATATAATGATAAATGATAAAATAATCTGTCAATGAGGTAAGCAAAATAATCTTGTTTTTCCTTATGACAGTATTATTTTGTTTACCCCTTTGGCAGATTATTTTGCTTGTTTTTAGGGAAAATTTCTCTTAATTTTGGCATATTATTGCTTTAAATGAGACATCATGTTTGCTTGTCTAGAAAATTCTTTTTGATTTTAGAATTTTTAAATATTATGACTAGAAAGGCGAAAAATTTAAGAAACTTTTTTGCAGTGTGTTAGCTGAACTTTTAGTTGGTTTAACTTTAACATTTTTAAGTTTTTAATGAATCTATACCATTATTTATTTATTTATTTATTTTTCAGATTGGGACCAATATGGCTGAGTACCTTCGTTCAAAAGAGTCCATTGAATCTCCTTACGTGCTCATGCTTGGAGACAACCACAACTTTCAAGCCTTTGCTATAATAAATGGCACAGCACTTGAGCAAAGCACATTACTTGCTGCAGTGGACATTTGCTTTAAAGCATTTTACATTTTTGACGTGAACTACCCCAAGCAGTGTTCCCTGGTGTGGCAGTTTCTACAGACTGTGGTGTATGGACTTCCTGGGGAGGAGACACCGGCAGTAAGAGTTCTGCGAGCATTCATTTTTGCTGAAAAACAGTAATAATACTGTAACCTTACCGCTTCCTTGGTTTTTGTGTACTTCAACTTGTACTCTGTTACTTCTACAGTCTACTCTGTTTCTTCTACTTCTATCAGTTACATTCCTTCAGTTACTTGAATCGTACTGCGATTAATTGTATTGATGACCTATTGTGACATTTTTTGTCACATGGTATGTTAATGTGATGCATATAAATGTTTGTGCACGTTATGAAATGGTTCCATACTTTAAATGTTTTTTCTTAGAAGTAAGTTTGACTTCAGTCAGTTTTATGCACTTTCATTATTCTAAATATTTTTCCTCTACAATGCAGTTAGATTGCAACTTTTTTTACGGATGTTTGCACATGATTGTAAAAGTTATGAAATATTTACCTATTTAAAATTTTCTATTTTAAATTGTTTTCTTTTTTCCTAATCTAAACTTTTTTTTTTCCTTTGGTGCCTTTTTATTATTATTAATTCTACATTACGTTCTTTCTACATTAAAGTTGATGATTTATATATGTTAGGATATGTAGATGTTTGTGTACACATTTGTATTTTTCAGTGAATCTTCTGTCAAGATGTTTTTTTTCATTATTCTGCATTTATTTTTCCTCTACTCTGCACTTACATTGCAATTAATTCTTACAGATGATTGATGCAAATGTTATGAAAAGTTTTTATATTTCAAATCTTTCTTTTTCTTAAAGTTATTTGTCTGACTTAAGTCAGTGTTTTTGTTAAGCAGTTTGATACATTTTCTTAAAAAAAATGTTAATGCTAAGGTGAATATGTTTTAAATACAAATGGACACATTTTTACATGTTTTGTCAAATAAAATTCTATTTCTGAAGTATGTATCACTGTGAATTGTTTTTATTTTAGTAATTTTAATCACCAAAGTTTCTAGATTAAATTTCCTACCCATTTTGGGTTACTTTCAAACCAGCAGTGTAGTTATTTTTAACCAATAGTTGGGTTAAAATCACAACCCAGCATGCTGGGTTAGACGTGTAACCCAACCTGCTGGGTCAAATTAACCCAGCGTTGGGTTTGTCCCTTTTTGACCCAGCGCTGGGTTACAAAATAACCCAAATTGGGTTGTTTTCAACCCAGCATTTTTTAGAGTGTGTTAATTGCTAATTTAAAAAAATACTTTCTAAAAATGTATGTGCTGTTTATATGTTAATGTTCAGATTTTACGAGTGTTATTTCTACCACAATGAAAATAAAAAATACCAGCAACCCTGTTATAAAAGAAATATTTTTTTGTGCTCATATTAGTCTAACCCAGGCTACAGTGTCTGAAAAAATGTTTATTTTGCAGTCAAACATGTATTGTTTTTGCTAAATTATTACAAGCAGCTTTGTGTAATGTGAGCAATGTAAGTGCTTGTATTTAAATTAGCGAGCCTTTGTTAGAGTGCAGACACAGGCAGTCAAATGAAAAGTTCGGGGCGTAGTTGATTCGACATTGACAATCGTTTGGTTGGAAGCTTGATTCCGCGTCTCTGCCTCTGGCTCCATCAGGTAGACCCTTTTGCACATGCCCAGGCTCCAATTTCAGCAGTGTTTTGCAACAGTTTGCGCCCATCATGAGGCATTTTGCCTTCAAAGCATTTGATGGGAAAATGCGCTGTTGCGTCGTCAATATTTTTTACAGTCATTGGTCTGTATACATACAAATACAGCTGAAGTCAGAATTATTAGCGCCCCTTTGATTTTTGATTTTTTTTTATTGACTAAATATTTCCCAAATTATGTTTAACTGAGCAAATACATTTTTACAGTACGTCTGATAATAATTTTTTCTTCTGGAGAAAGTCTTATTTGCTTTATTTCAGCAAGAATAAAAGCTGATTAATTTTTTTAAAGCCATTTTAAGGTTAATATTATTAGCCCCTTTAAGCTAATTTCTAAAGTGTTTATTTTATTTTTAACTGCTAAGGTCAATTTTATCAGCCCCCATACTTCCATTGTCTATAGAACAAACCTTAATTAGGCAACTGAGTTAATTGATTAACTAAATTTGTTTACCAAATTAACCCAGTTAAGCCTGAAATTATTAAAATAACTCTGGTGTTTAATAGAGTGTGGTTTCCTGATGATCTACAAACATTTTGGGGGCTTTGTGATGGTTGTTCATTGTTTGTGATGAACAATTAAACTGTTGTTCTTTAGAAAATATCTCCCATGTCCTGCATCAGTTTTCCAGCATATACAGTTGAAGTCAGAATTATTAGCCCCCTTTGATTTTTTTTTCTTTTGAAAATATTTCCCAAATGATGTTTAACAGAGCAAAGAAATTTTCACAGTATGTCTAATAATGTTTTTTTATTCTGGAGAAAGCCTTCTTTGCTTTATTTCAGCTAGAATAAAAGCAGATCAAAATTTTTAAAGCTATTTTAAGGTCAAAATTATTAGCCCCTTTTAACTATTATTATTATTTTTTGATAGTGTACAGAACAAACAATCGTTATACAATAACTTGCCTAATTACCCTAACCTGGCAAGTTAACCTAATTAACCTAGTTAAGCCTTTAAATGTCACTATACCACATATCTATACCAGCTGTATAGAAGTGTCTTGAAAAACATCTAGTAAAATATTGTTTACCGTCATCATGGCAAAGATAAAATAAACCAGCTATTAGAAATGAATTATTAAAATTATTATGTTTAGAAATGTGTTAAAAAATCTCTCCGTTAAACAGAAATTGGGGGAAAAAAATAAGCAGGGGGGCTAATAATTCAGAGGGGCTAGAAATTCTGTCTTCTACTGTTTGCATCTTATTTTGTTCAGTATTTTAATAGATTGGGTTCATAAACACACTAATAGCTCAATAGACTCAATAATAGTTATTAAGATTATATTTGGGTTTAGGTATTGGGTGGAATTGAGGATGTAGAATAAGGCAATACTCTATAAGTACAACTAAACAGTTAATATCTTAATAATAAGCCAGTAGGTAATAGTGTGAACTGTTGCTTAAACTAAAGTGTTATATAATACGTGTGTGCTATATAGGGACAATATATGAACTGTATCCAGTCTTCTTCATGTCAGCAGTGTTCATGCATGCACTTTTTGACTCCCATGTTGTTCCAAAATGAAGTTATTTTTCTAGTGAAACACCAAAGGGTTTTGATTTCAAGGTGTTCCTCACACACAGCTATCACATTGCTTTAGATAGCTTTAAATAGGACACCAATCACAAAGGCTATTTTTATGACACCTCTCTTGCCTTTGTTTTGTTATTGTTTGAGTTACAAACTTATGTTACAGCTGCACGAACACCTTCGTGTGCCATAAAAAAATGGGCGCTTTATGCGTTTAGAGTGAAAGGAGTGAGTTTACAGTAGACAATTTGAAGAAAAATAATAACAAGAAAATTTGGCCAAAAGTAAATGGTAGGACTTTGAAAAAGGTCTAAGCTAATGTTCACAACTGACCAGGAAAAATAAAACATTCTTAATTGATTTTAACTATATTTGTCCACACCAGCAAACAATAATAATCAGTTTATTTTTAGTCTTTTTATTGCCTGATTCCACATATTCCCAATGAGCATGTGTTGGTTTCTGTATACGTTTATGATTTTTTGCTGTGGTCTGAACTCTGCTGTGGTTTGACTTTTAGAACAATGACTATGTTTACATGGAAATCATAATGGAAATATTTGCCTTAATCGGAATAAGACAATAATATGATTAAGGTGTTCAAATGAGCTGCTTTTTGAATATTGCTTTCATGATGCTGTTTTACATGTTAATACACATAATTCGACTAACGTCATTGCGTCACCACGATATCCACATTTCCTCCGAAGTTTCATGTAATTTCGGTTTTTTCACTTTTAATTGGTCGACTTTTGTTTTCGAAAAGTGCAGTTTGGAACTTTCACTTTCACTCAGAAACATTTCATGCATGCCACACGTGACAAACAATATATTGGATGCGAGTATGAACTGCTGGAAAACTGTTGTTTTAATAGAATTTGATACCGCACGCCGTATGAAAAAAAAAACTCTGCATTTCGTGATTCTGGTGTCTGTGCTTCCTTACTGACTTGGTAAATGCAAAGAAAAGAGTCAAACAACTGTGTGTGTATACACCAGAGCTTCGCAAAGTCCAGATCCGCACCACGTCAGTATTCAATACGGACTGACTCCATTTTGTATTGTACGACCATGCGTAAAGGATTCAAATTGTGGATTTCCTTCATTGATACATGCATAAACCTTGTGAATCAACACTTTAGTTATTTGGGTTTTTTTTTAATAAAATGTAAAAAATAATCGAAGGCAAAATATTCAAAATATTCCTGCGTAACAAAGTGATCATTTGAATGGACGAAGATGTCAGTTTCATGGGAAAAAAAAAAAAGATGATGAAGAGAATAGACATTCCACAATAGAGTTGAATAGACAGATAAGTATGCGTTCATTTTGCCACAAGCAAGCAAAAAGTCATTCTGATTGATTTGCAATGAGACAATTAGAGAGTGAAAATAAAATATAAAATGCCTCTATGAAACAAAACATGGACATTTTGAACGGCAGTATCCACAAAATACAGATATAAGGACCACAAAACTACACCTAAAGGTGTTTTCATCACACACCTTTTGTATTTTTTTTTTTTTTGGAGAGCGGTCTGGTCCTAGTGCAGTTGCAATCTCAGCTGCAATGCTTTTTAATGAGCCCACATAACCCCACCCATAACCCTACACCTTACAGTGACATCCCTTGCTCAATTGAGTGCATTGTGTCTGACATCGCTGATATATGCAATCTCAGCTTGCATCATCATGGCTGCATCCAGACACTATTGGCCTACCTTTTGTTGTGTTTTGTACAAAATTGCACTTATATTAGTGGTTTTGCTTTGTATTTCATGTGTTTTGAATGCAAACGCCAATTTATTTTAACAACAATAAATAGTGCTGACTTGTATAGCATGTTATGGATGTTTATTAATAAGAAGTTATGTAATACCATTTGTTCCAGACCTTTGGCCGTAATTAAAAATTCAGATTTGGTACCCCTGGTATAGACTATCCTGTCGCAAAATGTTTGATTGCAGTGTTTACATGTCTGTACTGCACTTCAATATTACCACTAATATCTGCATACTCCACATGTCTTAATTAGATTTCTGTTTAGTTCAACTATGACCTTAATTTTATTAACCAAAATTCGCTGTTTACATGGTAGACTCCTCAGATTACTGGGGTCCATGTAAACCTTCTGCGTGTCTTTATTGTTATCCTTATAGCTCCTTACAGCTATTGTGCTTGGGGTTTTATAGTTCAGAGCTGTTAATTGCTTGGCTCTGAATGTCTGATAAACATAAAGTGTGCAGTTAATTATTTTCATTCAACAGCTAAAGTAGTTCCAGGCAGGTTGACCAATTGTTCAAAAACAAAGCAGAAGGCTTTGGATGAGATGTAAAATCTCAACATCTAAACGTGGGTTAAGTGTAGCATAAGCAGAATATATTGACTCCGGATGTTGAGTTATTAAAAAATAATGAAAATGTGTTAAACCTAATGTGAAGCCAATGTGTAAATCCATCAACACCCTGAGCATGCATTATTATTCCAATAATTCAATGGCTCATTTCTACAGTTCAATTATTCCTTAAGACAGGTCTGTTAGGGATTTATTTAGTCTTTATTTAGAGCACTTGAGTCAGTCATTTAACAAGGACACTTTTTTTTATCGTATCTTGTTTTATGTTGACTGTACATGAACATTTGTGCACAATTCTCAGCTTTTATGTTTTGAAAATGTACAAAGCTGCTTGTAAGTGTTGCTGGGAATCTCCCAGGGGCTAACTGTTATTGAAACTAACAGAATAACCTTTTCTTTCTTTTGTTATATGAATGTAATGTTAAAAATGTCTTGGGAATTTTTCTTTTCAATGGCATCATTTACTACTTTACAGGTCTTTAATGTAAAGATTTTTTGTCTTGAGCAAAACCACAAACTATAAACAAATGCATTGAAACAAAAACCCATTAAACATAACAAAATAACATTTTACTTAATTTGACACAAAAACTTACTAACTGTGGTCTAAACCAGTGGTCCTCCAGCTTTTATCACTGTGGGCGCTTGTCAGCGATTGACAATTTTAACCCGGGGGTTAGTCTGACATAATTAATCTACCAAAATGTGTATATTCCATACAAGCTAAAGCTAATTGGTCAATTATTTTCACTTAACTCGTAGTTGTGCTCGCAGAATTCATTAATCTTTGATGAGCTACAGATTCAAAGTCTTTCAAGGACTTGTTAAAACACCATTAATTTTAACTTTAACATTGTTATTCATACTCGGTATATGTAGCACCATAAAAGTCAATATTGTAAAATGGCTGCCGTCGCGTAATCCAGGTGGATGCTGCATACAGGTGGTGGATAAGGAGACCACCCCAACCCCCATTGTGTGAGCGCTTTGAGTGCCCAGAAGAGTGCTATATAAATGTAAGGAATTATTATTCTTCTTATTATTGTATTTGTTGTATTTACACCAGCTCTGCGATGCACATCCACAATTTTATGCATTGGATTAAATTAGGCTGTCCAGTCTCTGTGTTCAATCCATTACTACCATGGTTTAAACCTACACAGGCAGTGTAATACAAGGAGTGAACCAAAGCGGTAATTAAAAGAGGGAAAATAGAATATATATATATTTATATTTATTTATTTATTAGACACAAATCTGATGCTTGTATTTGCACCAGCTCCCCGACCACAGCATCACGCATTGGGTTAAATTAGACTTTACAGTATCTGTATTCAATCCTTTACTTTCACTGTATCTGTTCAGCTGACGGAACGAAACCAACCCCCATATGTCAGACACAGAGGCATTCCTAGATGGCAGCGACCTAGGTCTAAAATCTATAGTTAAACATATAGTTTTCTGGTAAATGGTTACATTAATTATATATATATAATTTAAAGTGGAAACTAATTTACAAAACAATGTAAACTTTACTGAGTGCTTCATTTCCCTTTAAATAAAATTTGTTTAATTCGATATTGGTAATATTCAAATGCAGACAATTCTGAAATAATGATCAAACCTGCATTATTAGTCAGTATTATCATCATTATTATCATCATTTATAAGATTAAAATGTACGATTTTTCATTTTAGACTATCTCAGTTTTCTGTTCTGTTTACAATTGTTGAAATAAAACCATAAACAATTTTTTTCACATTTAATTCAGGCCCTATTAAGGACCTGTGTTTGTTTTTAAGTATTTTCCAGGCCTTGAATCCATATGTCTAAAATTCAAGAAGCATGAGAACCCTGGGTACAATTCTGACTATTAATAAACCATTAACTATGACTATTGCTTCAACAAACTCCTAATTAGCTGCTTATTATCAGTTATTAGGGTAGTAGTTGGGTTATTAGGTAGCATAAGGTATGTAGAATAAGACCATACAGAAAATGTACTTTATATATAGTAATAAACAGCCAATAAAGTATCTTAACGATAGGCAGGTAATAAGCCCCTTGTTATTAGTAAGAAGTGACACCTAATCTAAAGTGTTACCTTTAGTGTTTCAATGATGGAGACAAATGTATCATTGAAAAGTTTTTCATTATACATGTCCATTTAATATTAACATGTTCAAATGTGTCCTTTGTGTGTGAATTTCATTTAAACACCTCCCTCATGTTTCATCACACATTCACAGGAACACCCAGTGCCATGCTGAATGATCAAACTCATGTTAGGTGGCTTACAAGTGAGAAAGAAAACGGATAAAAAAGTCCCATGATTATCGTAAACGGTGTATGTATTGATACATTGCAACCAAGTATGAAGCCCTAGTTTTTTGTGTACTTTCTCAAAATGCATCAATCAAGGCATTGGTAAGAAGACAAAGAGTGTTTACAGGTGTTTACATCATGAAAGCAATGCAATCTAATTTGCTTCAGATTGTACGATCTCGATGTTTCGGTGTTTGTTTACACTGGTATTTACTGACATCTACTCATGTTAAAATTAACAAAACACATCTTAAAAGGGTGGTTCACACAAAAAATGAAAAATACCTCATCATTTAATTACTTGCATGTGGTTTTACACCTTTATAAGTTTCTTTCTTATAAGTTTCTTTCTTATGTTGAACACAAAACAAGAGATTTTGAAGAATGCTGGCTGCAATTGACCTCCATAAACAAACAATGGAAGCTACCAGCTACCAGCATTTTTCCAAATATACAACAGAAGAAAGAAACGAAGTGAGTAAATGATGCAGAATTTTTATTTTTGGGTGAACCATCCCTTTAATACCAGTTATAAATTGAAATTAAGTCACCTTATGTGTATGTGTATGTGTATATGTATGTGTTTGTTACCTGTCCAAGTGGAAAGCAGCGATTTCTGCATTATGGCGATCGTACCCTGCATATGGCTCTCCCTCCACCACATAGTCTCTAACGTACCTAATAATCAGAAAGAAAAAGCTGAATTATCAACCTAAAGATTTTCTTCGGACACCACATAGAAGTGTTTTTATTATGGTTCAGGGTACTATAGTAAGTGGGGAATGCAAAATAAAGTAAATGTACATATCATACCCAAACAGTCTTCATTTAGTAGACTGAAAACCAAAAGGAAGCAAATATTCTGCTGCAGAGAGTCTGATGTACAGGTTTGAGTGAATAGGCTTGAGAGCAGAAGCAGGCAGTCAATGAGACTAGAGGCTTTAGCGCAGTGGGATGATTATCATATTAATGAGTGCTAATGTAAGTGTGCACACCAAAGCACAAAACACCAAGCATAAAAATGTAATTAAAAAAAGAAATGTTGCTATTTTCTAGGCTTATATGGCAAGGAACTATACTCTCGTTCTGGTGTAATAATCAATGAACTTTGCTGCTGTACTATGGGTGTAGCAGGAACAGTAAGTATGTTTACATGGACACCAATAATAATTTTAATGCGATCAAGACCATACTCTGATTAAAAGTCTACCATGTAAACAACAATTTTTGATTAATCTGATTAAGGTTATAATCAAACTAAACAGAACTCGGATTAAGACATGTAGAGTAGGCCAATTTTCACCACATTATTGAAGTGCAGTACAGAAAACTATTACCGTCATGTAGGATTTTCGCCGCATTTTGCGACAGCATAATTTATATAGACACGGCTGTTTGACACTATTCTCTGCACCTACTGAGTCAGTGAAGCACCACAGACACCTGCATCATGAAATGCGGAGGTTTTTTTTCCATATGGAATGCGGTATCAAACTCTATTAAAGCAACAATCTTCTAGCAGTTCATATTCTCATCCAGTATCTTATTTTTCAAGGGGGGCATGCATAAAATGTTCCTGAATGAAAGTGAAAGTGCCAAACCGCAGTTAAAGTTGACAAATTATAAATGAAACACTCGAAATTACATAAAAACTCTGAAAGAAATGTGGATAGCATGATGACACAACGATGTTAATCCATTATGTGCTATAACATGTAAAATGGGATTATTTACATTCAAAAACCAACTTCTTAAAAAGTAAACACCTTCATCATATTATTGTCTTATTCAGATTAGGGCAATTAATTCCATTACTGATGTCCAGGTAAACATAGTTAATTATATTATGCAGCGATATCATTTAGCATTATATTCAAGCTGGAAAAGAGCAATTTTCAATTTTCCATTGGTCTTAGTACACAATGTAGTTACAGAAGAGTCCATGTTTGATTAAGAAAAATTTAGAAACACTTTTTTGTTAAGCGAAATGCTAATGGTCTAATCTGGTTCAATGATTTATGCTAAAATAAGCTAAAAGTGCTCCTGACACAGAGATTGACTGAACGGATTAAAAAGGGTAAAACTGTATCTAGAGTTAGGTGCAATACGCGTTTAGCACGATGTGTTGCTATTGTCAGACCATCGCAACCCTAAAATTCCTATTTTGCACAACATTGTTTAAATAGCAAATCCATTAGCGCCGCTTTGTGGACTCATGGGTGTTCTGGTCTAAAATAGAGGTGTGTTAAGGCGCATTGTTGGTGCGTTGCTATTTTGAGAAACTGAAATAGACCACACAATAGACCAGCTAAAAGCTGGTCCAAAGTCCAGCGCAGAGCCTACACATTGTTAGATAAACACAGGACGTACAGCAATACTCGGATATCTTTACAAATGAAAAAAAAAATAATTTACATAATAACGATCATTTATTTTTTTTCTCCATAAATCTAAAAACCACTGCCTGCCTGCCTTCATCTCAAAGGACTTTTTTCAGTTTATTCATGACAATTTGCTTTCGTATAATGGTATTATTATTACCAGTATTACTTATTATATACATATTAGTATTTGTTTTAATAAAAACAAGTTTAAATTTGTCCACCTGTCGGGATTTGGATATAACTTATATATAACTCAGTTTTTTGACCACACTTTATTATTACTGTTCATTTACTTGTTTGCTGGAAATTAGAAATTAATTTAGAAATAGTTTTGAAACAAATCTCTGTGCTTAACAAACAAAATTAAATTTGTAGGCTAACACATGTCTTCAGTGGAGTGCGTACAACACCGTTACCTTTATTCTCACGCTGCAGATGGTCTGGTGAATTGTTTTCTTGCTACTGAAGTGTTCAGTTTTTCCACTTACTAAGTCCGCCATGTAAATAGCAAATGCGTTATGGCGCGACACAACTGACTCTTAAAGGGAATGGGAGATGAGACTTTGATTGGTTTATTGCATGTTATGCTCAAAACACACCCAGCTCATTAAGAGAATAAGCACAACCCTGTTAGACCATGCACCACGGCGCAAATTGTATTTTTTCATCCTTAAAATAGAAAAAGGGGATTCGGACATGCCCTTAATGCTTTTGCGCTCTGCGCATTAAACTTTGCGCCTAGATCATTAAAATAGAGCCCCAAGTTAGAAAATAGAAAGAAAATTCATTTTAAGGTTTTATGAATCTGTCTGTTGCTCAACAGCTCTCAAATGTTAGCAGGAATTGTACTTTTTTCATAAAATTTCAATACTGATTGGTACCGATGTCAGTACTTTAGACTATGTATGGGACGATAACCAATTTCAAGGTTTACAACGGTTTGGAAAAGTCAAGGTTTTAAAACTTGGCTTTGCTTTTTAGAAATATTTTATTTAGTTTTTAGGGCAACAGTATCTCCAGCAGAAAAGGAGCCCCTTTGTCAAAAGCTACTGATCAGCCCTAAATTCAGTAAACATCTGAAAGACAAATCACTTTTAAACCAACATCCAAGCATGCTGTAGACCTGAACAGTACAGTAAATTACTTTATATCCATAGAAAAGATAGATATCCAAGGATGCATCTCAAGCTGAAAAGAAAACTTTTTTGACTTCGATGAATATTTTAATAATTTATTCTCATGTTTACTGCTCCAAACTATTTTAAATGTTTCTCAAACTAAAATGTATTGTGTTAAATGGAGAAAAATCTTTCGTTTTTAACCAAAACATTTAAAGAATATATATAAGTGCAGTAATCACAATACCATGAAACCGTGATATTTTTATCCAAGGTTATCATCATACCGTCAGAATCTTATATCAGCCCATGGCTACTTTAGACATTCCTATATGACACAGATAAATTCAGACTTCTTGTCGTATTGTATTACTACAGTGAATGAACTGTTATGAGAAATGTACATAGGCCTACATAAAATACACAAGTCTATAGCAAGCAAGGCAAGCAAGCAATTGAACACTTTAACAAAATAACATAATTTTTAGTCTCAACCAGCTCCAACGTTTTATTCCTCAGACATACAGGTACCTGCCAATTATGACCGTCAAACAATTTGCTACTTTTTCTCATAGCGGTGCTTAAATGTTTTGTAATCACAAGTTATTTACGCCACTTTAATGTAACTGACTTACAAAATTATTCTTTCTTTATTACTGTCTTTATTTTTCACAACGTACTTACAATTTGACTGCATTTGCTCTCTTTTACTTTCTGTAATGGTCTGACTGGTTGTGGTTCCCACCCAACATTTTCATATTAACTGCAGATATAGTGTTATCTTTAGCGTTCTTAGCACAACGAGTTAGTCCACTTCTTACGCAAATGCACACACAGCTAATTCTGGTTCCTAGACCAGCAGGATGCAGAGGGGAAATATAATATAGCTTTAGTCTTCCAGGAAAAATTAGGGCTGGTACACTGACAGCATCCAACAACCACATAAGGCTTAACAGAGAGTCGGCTTTCCACCAGGTAAATACCACACTTCAATCCATATAAAAGTACCTATCACACCCACAGGAAACAGGAATAATTTGGCCATGCACAGTCTGCTGCTCGGAAACATCATATATTATTTTCCAATACAGGATTAACTGACATTACTGAGGTCGCGAAACAACTTTTTTCCCATCATAAGACATTTTGAAGTAATACATCATTCATACTATTAAAGTTTACACTCAACAGCCACTTTGTTAGGTACACCATACTAGTACAGGTTTGGAGACATTTTTGCCTTCAGAACTGCCTTAATCCCTCGTACAGAATCAACAAGGTATTGGAAATATTACTCAGAGATTTTAGTCCATAGTGACATGATAGCATCTAAGGGTGTCACAATCCTCAATCCACATTTCGATTGCATTCTCAATTCTAAAGTCACGGTGTCTAGTGTTAATGGAATGTTGTAGCAAGGAAGTAAACAACAGGAAATGCTGTTTGGCACCGCTAAAAACTTAGCTGCAAATTCATATATATCAGTCAAACCGCTGTAAACACCCACAATCTTCAGCAGCGCTGTAGTGTCTCTCAATATGTCCGCATTCCCTGCATTTTACATCTAAGATAATGAACTTGCAAAATGTGATTGTTTCAAATCACTTACACATGCTCATTCCGAATACATGCGAAAGACATGTATCGCATTGAATTATGTAAAAAAAAATACAGGATAGCTCGCCTAACTCGTGTTGCAGCACAAAAATCAATCAAAGCCCGCACAGGTAGCATTCCACATCTCGCGCTTTATTCTTCTGTCAACAGTGTCACTGTATATTACAAAAAAAAATTAATTCCAGCATCAGAGAAAAATAAAGGTCCTGTACACATGCGCTTCTCGTGCTATATGCTTCTACAGGCTGTTCACAAAAACATACACATAAACACACAAATAAAATGCTCCTCTTAAAGTAGCCATATCTTATACCATATGTTATTTTAGAGAGCAGGCATGAGGTTCATCATTTTCATTTTCTGTCTGAATAAGGATCAAACTGATACTGCTAACAGCTAATCTGACTGAATTATTTACACAGCTGAGATAAAATGCATGATTGTGGAGGCGTGACACTTTACTGATGACACTGAACTGAACCACGAATCACAGCATATTATGTTAGTTGACCAATCAGAGCCTCTCGAGGGTGGACCTTTCAGAGGATCTTGGAAATGTTTTCAGGTTAGCTGAGTAGCTGTATATAATCAAAGTAAGATATATGAAGAAATAACGTGATTTTCTAAAAATGAAGCATGATCACACATTGCTTTGAATCTTATAAATACAACCAAGACTTAAAAATTACATTCTGGACCACCCCTTTAATATCTTTTGTAAGTAACAAAAATAATTTTAGCTTAAGGATTTATTTAACAACCCTTGCGCATGCAGCATTTGTAATTTTTTTATTTGAAAACAAACACTGTGGTTGAATTTAGAGAACAAATATGACCACCGGCACTAATGCGAAACCTTATTTCTCAATCCGACTCATCCATAGTTTAACCACAAGCATTAAACACTCCAGGCAATAAATTAACACACACATACCACTTTAAAATCGCTCACTTTCTAACCTCTTATTTGGAAGGAATCCAACACAACACTGTAATTGCACACAACCTAAAGTAACACACCCAGTTCAGGCGACAGGACTGTAAAAGTTCAGACAGGATGTGCCGCCATTAGAGATGAGATCCGTGTTTGATCAACGACCTTGAGGATTAAGGACACCAGGAGCGTTTCTTCACTTATCTCAAGTCCCTGTAGATCTACAGTAACTCTAATAGGCTCAGATAAGAGCAGACAGCCAAACTCACCCCAGCTAATCACACATCGGCTCTGTGTCTTAAGTGCTCCAGCTATTTTATTTTAGAAATATCCTGGTACCCTTTTACAGATAGGTTGAAATTTGCTAAAGCTACTAATACTATATAAGTGATTGTCTCCAGAAACCATTTTTGTTATGCTGGTTGAAAGTCTCTTCACATCCTGACAGCAATTGTTAAATGAATTGCTTCAAATGCATTTAATATGTATTTTAGCATTCTGTAAAATGTGTAGGAGCATGAAAAGGTTGTCCAATCAAAACGATTGGCCAGAAAATTATAATAGGGTGTTTTACCTGCCTGTCAAAATATGCAATTGCATACCTGTTTGCGCAGAAAGAAATATGTCATTGTCGTATCACGTGAGAGTTGCATACTTTTAATAATCTAGCGTTTAAGTCAAATGAATAATGAATTATAGTTTAAATTAATACATTAAATGTAGGGCTGGGTGACAGAATGATAACGGAAATAATCAGCGTATAATTTCCCCTTGAGCCTCATATCACCATATGATTGTTGAAGAATCGTGTGACACTAAAAACAGAAATAATGATGCCGAACATTCAGATACTGTACGAATCACAAGAATAATAACGAATGTTGTAGATACTCATTTACCCCACCCCCAGAGGGAGATTTGCATGGAATATTGACAGTTTATTAATATTATTAGTATTAGTATTGCCAGTTTACTGAATTATCGAGGATTTCTTTATCATTGTGTTTGCCTGTTGACTGCTGTTTCTTTGGATTTTGGACTTTGGACCATGCCTGTTTTCGACTATGCCTCTGCTTGTACTTTGTATAGCTGTTTGTTTATTAAAACCTCCAGCATTTGGATTTACATCATATTTATGTCTTTGCCGATGGCTCCCTCACAAATAAAAAAAAAACTACATTGGTTTTAAAAATAAATAGCATTTGTTTTTACTAATTTTAAATTGTAATAATGTTTTTGACATGCCCTTTATGCTTTTGCACCATGGGCTTTAGACTTTGCGCCTAGTTCATTAAAATAGAGCCCGATATCTCGATAACGGGCAATAAGCCACTAGTTAAATAGAGAGAACTGACAGTTAAACTAAAGTGTTACCATATTTTCTAACATTATTACTTTTTATGGCCTTTTTCAATGTTTTGCTGACAGGACAGGTAAGTTGGGGTAGAGAGAAGGGAGCAGGATCACAATCAGTGCAGTTTCGTAATAAATGCTGTAAAATGAAACCAACTTATTTTTTTTTCTTCTTTACAAATCATTGCACAGTGCTGCAGATTTCCAAAACCACACGTACCGGAAAAAAAAAATTATTCTTAAGTACTGTTCACATGGGCGGCAGGTCCTTCAGCTGGACTGCCTCTAAATTCACACTCAAGTCTGATTTACAAATTGTTTCTCTATTTTGCCACACACCATGAAGCACGCTCAGCTCTGTGGAAAAAGTGCTGCTATATAAATAAAACAGCCGGCTATTACATTCCTTATTCATTCAACTCCTTTTCTATTTCACTCACAGATTTCTTCGCTCTCTAATTCACTCACTCACGCTTCCCCTCAATTCTGATCACGCATTTGAACATTCTCATAACTTTCTCTGTTTCACTTTACACAATAGGGATTTCCTATGGGAGTTTCTTCTATGTGGCACAAGAGCGTTCTTTGGCCTTCGGAGGACATTTTCAACTGTTCGTAGAACAGTGGTACCCTGATAAAAGCATGATAATCACAGATTTTGATTAAATTATTTATTTCATTAATCGCCTAGTCCTGCCTGTCAGCACATTATTTGATGGGACTTTGCTTTGCTAAATTAGGAATAGTAATAATGATACGCAACAGCGACACATGAGCGGAATATACACAAAGCGGAATATTGAGCTTTGGTTGGCATGGCAACATTGCAGGGTGCAACCATTGAAATGAATGACCTTTATAGCACAGTGCTTTCTGCATATGGTGTGAATGTTGATTCACACCATGTAGTTGTTACAGCTGCTGAGAAAAATCAGCACACTGAACATTGCATGACAGCACAGCAGAGCCGTTTTTGACTTGTATTTTAAGCCATTATTCTATTTCAGCCATAATAACCATTTTAAAGGGGTGACGGTTCATTCCACTGTGGTGACCGGGATTAATAAAGGGACTAAGTCGAAAGGAAAAAAAAAATGAAGGAATAAATGAATAAATAAATAATTTTAAAAAGACATAATTTGGTACATCTTTGCCATAAATAATTACTTTTTTGTGCACACAAAAGTATTCTTTTAACATAAAATTACGTTTGACTGTTTTAAGTATGTTTGTTCTTGGCACCTTTCTTCACTAAATATCTCATGACTCTGGAAGGTCAGAGGGCTCTCAAATTTCATCCAAAACATCTTCATTTGTTTTCTGAAGATTAACAAAGATCTTAGTTTTTTGTTCAAATCAAAAAGAGGGTGAATATTAATAAAATATGAACACTTTAGATTATGTCAAAATTTTACAGTATTAACAAACCAATAACTAACACTACTAGCTTAATGAACTACTAATTAGCTGTGTACTAAAGGTAAGGAGTTGGGTTTAGGTTTTGGGTAGGATTAGGGATGCAGAATAAGATCATACTTTATAACTACTAGTAAACAGTTATTATCTTAATAATAGGCAGCTAACAAGCCAGTATTTATTAGCATAAATTGTGACCTAAACTAAAGTGTTACCCCTAACTGTCAATTTTGGGTGAACTAACAATTTAATCACAATCATCTCCTCACCTCTTGGGCTTAAACACAACTTTCTGTCCTCCGTCGAGTACCAGCAGGGCTTTTAACTGGGTTCCTTTATATCCCACGTCTGCCCTCTCCACATGAGCGGTGGCCAGAGCATTCAGCACAGCAGCTAACTCAGGTGTTTCGTCTGGGTAAACCTCTCGCGGACCCACCCACTGGGCAGCCACTTCCCAGGGCGACTGAAGGGTGTGTGTGAGGCGAGCTCCTTTGGCCAGGGAAAGGCTGGCCTCCATCTTTCGGAAGGCCCGGAGGTCGCGGCGGCTAGCGGCTGATCCCTCTCCTCCATCCAGTAGGAAGACCTTGGCCAGGCCGAGGAGGAAGAGCACAGCGCAGAGCACCACCACACGCTGCTTCAACTTCATCACCTCCCACCACCACACCGGAGACTCAACCTATGCCTGGGACATGGCACTGCCCGCAGTCTCACCAACACCAGCACCACCCGTCAGGCTGGACTGGACACACTTCCTATGAGAGTAGAAAGTAGAATGTTATTGTTAATGAGCACAGCTTTTGACTAAGAATCAGACTACAATGAGCTGGCACTCTGATTTTTTTGAATGTTTTAGAATATAAATGTCTTCAATTTAAATAATTGCCAATTGCCAAAAATTCATTCTTTCATTCATTTTCCTTCGGCTTAATCACTTTATTCATCAGGGAATGAACCCCCAACTTATCCAGCATAGCGGATGTTTTATCTTTCTATTTCTAAATATGCTCGCTGAGCAAAATTATATTTTTATAAATGCATCTGTTTAATAAATCAGCTTTTTTTAATGCACCAAAATATATAATCTAGATTCACTAAGAAATTGATAAAAATATTCATTTATGCTGGGCACTGTCTCTCCAGCTGAAGCAATGTTGAATCGCGACCGGAATTTAATTGTGAATAAAATCATGAAAAGCGTGCCAGTTACTTCTCTAGTGCTGTGAGTCAACCCTGACAGACATGACACTGCCAGACGCCGAACGAAATCAGAGCACTTCACATAAGAGCACTCACTGATGCAGGAGAGCTTCCTCACTTACACAAGACGCAGTCTCTTGAGTGTGTGTGTGTCTTTAATAACACACGTCACCTTAAATCCTCCTAATGTTTGATTTGGAGTTCAGCCTGGTGTTGTGTTTCGTCTGCTGCTACTGTCTGCACAAGTCTGGCATCTCCCAGCAGATTTGATCTCCTTCAGGAAGAGAAAAAGAGACAACAGTGAAAACACAAGCAGGATATTTTGATATATTAACCCTCCTGTTGTTCTGTATATGCTATTTGTCCTTTGGGGCAAAAATGACCGGAATTAAACTCCTAAATTAAAGAAAAAGAAAGTAAGTTTATATTAAGTCCTGAAATCTATTTTGCATTAAGAAACAACTTTATTTTTATTACAAACCATGTAAATGTTTAATGGCGAGTTCAGACTGCATGATTTTCAAAGTAGTTGTCTCACAGATGTTTTCACACTGCATGACTATCTGGGCTAACATTTCGTCGCTGCTTTGTTTACAATGCAAGATGGATCGGCGACAGGGACTTTCACATTGCATGACTTTACAATAAAAAGAATCGCCGACAACTTCGTCCAAACTACGTCTCACAGTCAAAAACACGCAGTATATCTTTTGTTATTAACGACATAATGAGAAAGAAGCTTTTAATGGGGTAGAAAAATGTACATATTTGCTCACCTGGGTTTAAAGGGAATTAGCCATTTCTCCTCAAATTAAGTTGATAATAAACTAATTTCTTTCTGTACGAATCGTCAAACAGACAAGGGTGCTCTTTAGTCCTGTCAAACCTCCACTAGTTTTTCCTCCATTTCTTGGGTCCAAATAAACCGAAAAAGATCACTTTTAACTTCTTCCCCAGCCTCCCGCTGGCCTGGAGCAGCTATACACACACACACACACACACACAAGTGAATGCTGCACTCTCATTGGCTGTAGGCGATCGCTGATGTTATTTTAAGTCAAAACTCATTTTACAATGCATGATTTAAATCGCAGACAGCTCCACATATTTAGCACGCCAAATATCTCACAGGTATTATGAGGATTCTCTCAGATCGCGTTTTTGATAGTTCATACTGTGTGATTGTCACTCACGTGCACGAGCACCGATTTGCCTGTGATTTCAGGTATTTGTCGGCGATTTCTCAAAACCTGTCTGCGAGCCAAAATCGGGGCTAAAATCACGCAGTGTGAACGAGGCAAAACTTTTTCATCATCAGTGTGGAGTTTTTCATTAATGTTTAATCACTCGCTTTTGACTAAAGTGGAAGGTACAGTTGAAGTCAGAATTATTCGCCCCATGTTTATTTTTTTTTCTCCAATTTCTGTTCAACGGAAAGATTTATTTTAAAAACATTTCTAAACATAATAGTTTTGATAACTCGCTTGTATTAACTGGTTTATTTTATTTTTGCCATGATGACAGTAAATAATATTTGACTAGGTATTTTTCAAGACACTTCTATACAGCTTAAAGTGGCATTTAAAGGCTTAACTAGGTTATTTAAGTTAACTAGGCAGGTTGGGGTAATTAAGCAAGTTATTGTATAATGATGGTTTGTTCTATGGACTATCGAAAAAACTATAGCTTAACTTTTTTTCTTTATAAAATCCACTAAGGGCATCACGGCGGCGCAGTGGATAGCACAATCGTCTCACAGTAAGAAAGTCACTGGTTTGAGCTTTGCCTGAGTCAGTTGGCATATCTGTTTGGAGTTTACATGTTCTCCCCATGTTGGTGTGGGTTTCCTCCGGGTGCTTTGGTTTCCCCCACAATTCCAAAGACATGTGCTATGAGTGAATTGGGCTATAAGCTAAATTGTTCGTAGTGTATGTGTATGAATGAGAGTGTATGGATATTTCCCAGTGATGGGATGCAGTTGGAAGGGCATCCGTTGGATAAAACATATGCTGGATAAGTTGGCGGTTCATTCCGCTGTGGCGACCCCGGATTAATAAAGGGACTAAGCCGAAAAGGAAATGAATGAATGAATAAATCCATTACAGTTTACTTTCAACAATGGATTATACAAACACTCACCCTTCTAACAACAAAAAGAGACTATAATTACATTCCGGCACAAACGTACACACTTGAAAGTGCCAAACATCAAAACCTTCACTTCCATTCCACTAAATTTTTTTTTTTTAAAGACTCTGTGGGCAAACAGCCTGTAGTTCAGAGCCATGACAAACACAAACTCAACTCTCTCTCAGCTCTCGCTGATCTCAGCCTGAGGCTTATCTGTGTTTGAGAAGCTAACATTGCAAACACTTCTACTACACACACATACACACACTTACTACAGTGGTCTGTGCACTTAAATGCTATATGTGGAACCAGCCCACTCGTGAAAACTGTACAAAAACAACAGTTTGGCAGAAACCCACAAAATACATTGTTTTGGTTATATAACAAAATCCCATTGCAACGTTTCTTTCTAATGCAACAGTACATCGATCTGCATTGATTCTCTCTGTAGCCTTTGTGAAGAGCAACGATGAAAAGCAAAACAGAAAAACAACAAATCCACATGCAAGACTTAATAATAACAACCTATTAGAATCAGTTTGAGAGTTTCTGGGAAATTACATTAACTGATAATACGTATGCGATTTTATGCCTTGAAAATATGAGTGTTCTGTAACGCACTGAATCTTTTGTTGCAAATACTCCTAATTTTAACAAGCCATCAAGGTCAAGTTTATCTCTCATTGAGTTTCATTATAGCTGTAGAGATTTCCAGGAGCTCCAGATTTGGAGTAATAATTTCTCTAACCAATACTGTGATGCTGCTTAAGTGAAATAAATAAACTTTCACACACTCTTGCTTACTTCGCTCTTTATTTGTCTTATTTATTTACTTATTTTCATATTTTTAGCTATTATTTACAGTTGAAGTCAGAATTATTAGCCCTTTGCCATGATGACAGTAAATAACATTTGACTAGATATTTTTCAAGACACTTCTATACAGCTTAAAGTGACATTTAAAGGTTTAACTAGGTTAATTAAGGTCACTAGGCAGGTTAGGGTAATTAAGCAAGTTATTGTAAAATGATGGTTTGTTCTGTAGAGAATAAACAAATAGCTTAAAGGGGCTTATCATTTTGATTTAAAAAATTTAAAAGTGATTTTATTTTAGCCAAAATAAAACAAATAAGACTTTCCTTGGAAGAAAATATATTATAAAACATACTGTGAAAATGTCTTTCCTCGGTTAAATATCATTAGGGAAATATTTAAAAAAGAAAAAAAAATTAAAGGGGGGCTAATAATTCTGACTTTAACTGTAAAACAGTCAAAAATGCTGGGTTCCCCATAATTCCTTTTATGTTGTCCCAACACAAATGGATTAAGTTAACTTTAATTGTTTGTACAAAAGTAGATTGAATATAAATAATAAAAAGTGCCGTGAGCTGCTTTGAAATGAAATCCTATTTGATGTTTGACGTAATCTCAACCAAAACACAGAAAAAGGGACATAGTGTAGCTCCTTACCCTTTTAAAAAAATAGCCAATGTCATTTTGTTTTTATCACTGCTCTGCCAGTGAGAGCGATTGAGCTCAATCGCATCAAATGAAAAGCAAATCGTGAGAAGCGTCTTGAAGGCGGCGGGGCTTGTCAGATACTAGAGAGCATTTGATTGGTTATGATGTGATGAGAAACTGTAGCGTGAGGTAAAGTGGAAAAAAAAAATCATTGCTCCATTTTGGTGGAAGTGACAAACTGGTTATATCAAGTTTATATCTTCTAAATGCAAATTTTGTCACAGTTTTGGAGCACACTAGCTAGCATATGGATATCTTAAAAACTAACAATACTGATACTAACAGAAATTAATTTCATAGGGCTTTTAAATTGTCCGCAAAAATCCCTCGACAATTGTTGATTCAGCTCATTTTAATTAGTAGTTTGAACAAGCAGCTAAAATATTTTTGGAGTGTGTATAAAATGTATATCCCCTTGTCATTAAAAGTCATGAAAGACTAAACTGCATTTGATATTTAAACATGTTTATTTTACCACACACAAGACAATATAATTACTTCTAGCTGTAGAATATTTTTAGCTTTTTTGTGCTATTTTTGTCTTCAGTTCCTAAAGACTACATCACTGTATGTTAATTTCCTACGAGAAGCAGCTTGTTTTTGCTTTTAGGTTTTGTGTGGCATAAAATCTCATCTATATATTCTCTGACACATACACCATTCAGTCCATCACATTTATTCATTTTGTGTCTTGACAGCTCTTTGATATAACAGGCTTTTATAACCACCACCAAAAAAAAAAAATCATTAAAGTTATTTTAAAAAGAAGCAACATTAAATTCATATTTTTTATATTTGCAGTAAAATTCATTGCAAGCGGCTGTACATTTTTTTTTTTTTTTTTTGCTGGAGATACTGTTGTCTTTAAAAACAAACACAAAAAGTTTTAAAAAATCATACACGTAGCTTTATTAAAACTTTTCCAAATTGCGGTACACCTTGAAAACGGTTATCGTCCCATGCCTACTTGCCACACATAGACTTTACTTGGATGGGTCACCGAAGTATGTCACGTTTATTTATTTTTACTATTATTAACATCCTTTTACACTTTTAAAATTGTATACGCCTAGTATAACCAATCTGCGATCAATTAAGTAGTGTAAAATCTTCTCTCGTTTACCCGTTTCGTTCTGTGGGAGAAAGCCTGTCAGCACTCACACACAAACTTCCACAGCTTTGCAGACCCACAGAGGCGCACTTTTTTTGTCTGGCCCGAATTTCGAAATCTCCTAAAATGTCTAAGATTCAACTTTTGCCATCGCTTTTTAAAGCTTTTATGCATTTTTGCATTTCGTTGTTATTAAAGACTATGTCATAATAAATAAAATTAATTTATTAATTCATTTATTCATTTTCTTTTCGGCTTAGTCCCTTAATTAATCTGGGATTGCCACAGCGGAATGAACCACTAACTTATCCAGCATATGTTTTTAACACAGCGAATGCCCTTCCAGCCACAACCCATCACTGGAAAACATCCACACACCCTCATTCACACACATACACCACTCACAATTTTAGCATACCTAATTCACCTGTACCACGTCTTTTCACTGTGTGGGGGAAAACCGGAGGAGTAAGAGGAAACCCATGTGAACATGGACAGAACATGCAAACTCAAGACAGAAATGCCAACTGACCCAGCCGAGGTTCAAACCAGCGACCTTCTTGCTGTGAGGCGAACGTGCTACCCACTGCGCCACCATATAAATCAAATTATTGTTAAAAATTACATTATGTTTTGTTTATCGCATATAGATAATAACTAGTATAACTATTTATGTGATGTTGGTAAATGGTGTGTTTCCATCTGGTTACCACCGCAAGTATATTTGAAACCTGTGGGAAGCACTGGTTTCAAAATGTTAGTTTTAAGGATATCTATTATCTAGTGTGGAGTAAGACAATAAAATTATTTGTGAGTAAAAGATATTAGCATGGTATAAACATCCGAAACTTGCCGTCTGTCACTTCCGCCAAAATGGATCTAGGATTTATTTTTTCACGTTACCTTATATTTCAGTTTCTCATCAAATCTTGACCAATCAAATGCTCTCTATTATCTGACATGCACCGCCCCCTTCAAGACACTTGAAGTTTGCAGTTGATTTGATGTGCTTGAGCTCAACCACTCGCAGTGGCAGAGCTGTGATTGGGTGTTTTTTTTAAAAGGGAGGAGCTACTCTATGCCTCACTCGCACTTTATGATTTAGTTGAGATTACGTCAAACGTCAAATAGAAATGCACATTTCAAAGCGCTTCACGACACTTTTTAAACAATTTCACAATACTTTTTGGGGTTTATCGCGATAAAGATATCATTTACATTTATTCATTTACCAATGAAAATAATTTCTATTTTTCCACAGAGAAAAACAGTACTGTGAAACACACGTTCTCATTCATACTGGATGCTAGAGGGCGCCTCATGCATTAACCACATGGTAAATTTAATAGAACCTTTTCACATCTCTGGGTTTCTCAGCAGCAAAAGTTGTCATAGTTGTGTAAATTTGGAGCACAGTAAATAAGAGAGTGCCTATTCGCTCAAATAATAAAATAAAACTCCACAAAAGTGTTTTTACGGCTTTCAAAAAAGGACAAAAACAATTAATGGAGACTGATAACGGTAGACAGAAGAGAGAAAATTTACTGTCCCGCTCATAGATGGTGCATTAAAAAAAACATCTCACATAAGTGGTAATTATTTTTTTTTTGTAATTTGATGCTAATATAATATAATAATTATATATAGCAAGTACAACTTCATAAACGGACAATATAAAATAATAAATCAAGATATGAAAAACATTCAATCAATTAGGAACCTGATAAACTGTTAAACAAGCCATTACCCTCTTGTGGGTCCATATTAAAAACAAATAAATAGAACAAAGTACTTAGAAAGTCTTGGAAAACCTCAGACAATACACAATATTGTTCCCTAAAGTACTTAGATTTTTAAAGACGTCAGCACACAATGCATATTCATCCAGTCTGTACAGACTCGCCTGAAAGTTGCCCATCCTCAGAATATGAGCTGCATATAAAGTAAAAATAATATTAATAAAAAAACGATGTGCACACTGGCACACAAAAACGAGGTCAGCAACACTCAATGCAAACTTCCGTCAACACCGCAATGATGTCATATTTGCTAGATGTGAATTTGTGGATGGGTTGAGTGTAAAGAGGGGTTTCATGACCTTTTAAACTACACACAACTGGTAAATGCTGCTGGCTGAGTGTTTCTGACGGCTCGAGAAGTGACCGCAGACCAACATTTTCTCTCTTCCAACCCATGTATCAATCAAATAATCAATCAATTAATGTTCCCTAATAAAAATGTCAGTTGAACACAGCTAAAGTTTAAAACTTCACTAGTGACAACCACGTTTATATAGAGACATGAATTTACCAAAATTACTGTTTGTTGTGGAGCTGTCATGATAGCTATTTTTGCAGGGCGATAAACTGCACCAAATTTAATTGTGATAAACAATATTATTGCCACTTTGAAACTTATATCACTAATAATAATAATAATAATAATAACATTTGTACAACCTAATAGTGTGATAATTCAGGTACACTGTTTCAAAGAACTTTTTTTTTTTTTTAGAGTTTAGACCTTTGAAATTGGAACATGAAAAAAATCCTAAAACAGATAAATAATAATAAATAACAGATGTAAACAAACAAGTGTAAGAACAAAATAACATGTTTGAGTCAAATTAGACTTTTCTAAGGCACCTTTACAGGCCATTTTTAATAATCAGACAATGCAACCATTTCAAAAACTCTTTTTTTCACATTGTCATTATGGGGTTTTGTGTGTAGAATTTTGAGGAAATAAATGAATTGAATCCATTTAGGAATAAGGCTGTAACATTAAAAATGTGGAAAAAGTGAAGTGTTATGAATACTTTCTGGATGCACCGTAGTAACAGCTTCCCCTTTAGAGCTTGTCTTATTCTACAGTCTGATATTCTGCTCACATGTAATTGGACATTAATGCATAATGCATGAACTCCTGCTTGTTGCAATTTAATGATATTTTGTTATTGTAAAATGGCTTCTTTATTTTTTAGCTTTTCAAATGTTCCAGTTTTAAAATGTAGCATGTTAAATTATTGATAAAATACATGTAATGTTTATTATTAGGGATGTAAATAACAGATAGATGGACAGATAGAAAGGCGGATGGATAGGCAGGCGGACAGATGGACGGACGGACGGACGGAGGGACAGGATAGATAGATAGATAGATAGATAGATAGATAGATAGATAGATAGATAGATAGATAGATAGATAGATAGATAGATAGATAGATAGATAGATAGATAGATAGATAGATAGATAGATAGATAGATAGATTTCAATTCCTGTTTCTTGGACTCACCAATGGACCATTGGATATATTATGATAATGATTATGATTACTATCATTAACAATAATGAATTTTATCATGTGTTTTTTGAATGCAAAAAGCACTGCAAGCATAATAATTTACAACAATGAACACAAAAATAAACAATGTAAAATCCGGAAATATTACAAGGAGCTTTAAAAAGATGCATCATAAAATATTTCTTGAAGCAGTTCAAAGGTGAAGAAACTAATACCTGCTGGCAGAGCAGTTAACAACCGTGACACTGAAGACTGAGAAAACTCTATAACACAGAGACTCATCTATATACAGTTTGATGAGGAATGTGTGAAAAGGCAAGTTGGAGAATGACAGACAGCTCATACAGGTAGAGATAGTCCCCTAAAAGGACTCAAAAAAATATTTTTGATGCTTGTTTAAACTACTTTGTAAAATAAACTGAAACAACACAATTCTTGAGGGTAACATTGTAATTGTTTATGTTCACTCCACTCAACTTTGTAAAGATAATTGAGTTAACCTAATGTTTGTTGGGACAACATTTAGGAATTGTGTGGTATTTGTTTACAGTAAAGCTTTATATAGTAAATAAAAACAGTAATAATGATATTAGCTTTTTAGTTTTTGTCGTATTTGTCTGGCAAAAGTTGGCAATGTACGTTAATGAGGACAGTGGTCTTCTTGGTAACACCCATCCAGCAAATACTGGGAATACTCTGGCATGAATGTCCGACAAGGAAAAACAGTCGAACGCAAGGTCTGTTTTATAAGAAGAGACCTATATTCATACACCAGTCCAGATATTTGTAAAAGTGATCAGTTTTAAAGACGCACACACCCACACTCGCACACAGAGAGAGAGGCTGAACATCCAGGTGAGCAAGTGCACATTCATGCAGAGCCTGACTGGGTGGACCTGCAGCATATCCTGTCCACGCAGGCACTAATGACACACAACCAGCCATTCATACGGCACACACTCACAAAAACACACCTTCACCATCACACCTACAGTAATACGTAAAGCGGTTGTTCACGTAAGTTATAACGTTTAACGAGCAACTAAACAGCTTTTACTGATGAGGGTCAGTAAAGGAGCAGCTCGACTGACCGAGCCGCTGCTGTCATGCGCGTAAACACACCTAACATTGACTTTTACTACATTTACGCAAATAAAAATAACCAGCTGATTTAAAAAGAGTTTGTGTAACATCATGAAATGAACATAAATGTTCGCTCCCCCTTAGCTACCGCGACATTCTGTGTATTTTATAAGCTAACAGAGGTTAGCCTGCTAGCTTACGATTCTCTCGGTTTCTTCATATAACAGCGATGAAATAACCACGACTATGATCCGAGCACACGGATATGAGTTCACCGGAGGTGCACTTCTCTGTATGACTGTCCGCAGCTGCTGTTGGCGAGTTCAGGTCCTAGTTTTTAGTCAGAGGAGACCCGCACGGCTAACAGGCTAACAGTGAAACCGTGACATTTAAAAAGCATCGACTCACCCTTGCGCTACTGACGACACATGTGAGGTGTAAAACCCCCGAGCGTCAGGCAGTGGCCCCGAACATGCGTTTATCATTAATATCCACCCGCCTGTCGGTCAGCCTCCATTCATTACTGGTACTGCTGAATCTGATGCTGCTGGCTGTGTTGGTGAGTCTGATTCTCTCGGCGAGACTCTTCCTGACTGCGCGAACGCGAACACACACAGAGAGGGAGAGAGAGAGACACACACACACACACACACACACACTAGCACGCGTTAAAGTGCTCAGTTCATGTCATGGTATTTATGACATAATTTAGATAGATAGATAGATAGATAGATAGATAGATAGATAGATAGATAGATAGATAGATAGATAGATAGATAGATAGATAGATAGATAGATAGACAGACAGACAGTCAGACAGACAGACAGACAGACAGACAGACAGACAGACAGACAGACAGACAGACAGACAGACAGACAGACAGACAGACAGACAGACAGACAGATAGATAGATAGATAGATAGATAGATAGATAGATAGATAGATAGATAGATAGATAGATAGATAGATAAGGGTGGATGATAGACAGACAGTTAAATGGACATAAAGGCTAGACTGACAAACACAGATGGGAAGATGATAGACAAACAGACAGACGGTTAAATGGACATATAGGCTAGACAAACAGAGATACAGACAAGTATACGGTAGACAGACAGACAGACAGACAGTTAAACTGACTGAGATACAGACAGGTAGATGATAGACAGACAGTCAGTTAAACGGACATAGTGGCTAGTCCAACAGAAATACAGACAGGTAGATGATAGACGGACAGACAGACAGTTAAACAGACAAATAGGACAGACTAACAGAAACACAAACAGATAGATGATAGACAGACAGATAGTTAAATAGACAAACAGACAAAGATACAAACAGGTCGACGAGAGACAGACAGACAGTTAAACAAACATATAGGCTACACCAGGGGTGGGCAAACTCGGTCCTGGAGGGCCGGTGTCCTGCATAGTTTAGCTCCATCTCTAATCAAACACACCTGAACAAGCCAATCAGTGTCTTCAAGATCACTAGAAATCTATTTGCAGGTGTGTTTGATCAGAGTTAGAGCTAAACTGTGCAGGACACCGGCCCTCCAGTACCGAGTTTGCCCACCCCTGGGCTAGACAAACAGACAGAAATACAGATAGGTAGATGATAGACAGTTAAATGGACATATAGGTTAGACAAACAGACAGAGATACAAACAGGTAGATTATAAAGAGACAGATAGCTAAGCAGGCATATAGTCTAGACAAACAGACAAAAACATAGACATCCAGACAGCAGAGGAGTAGATAACAGACAGACAGTTAAATGGCCATAAAGACAAACAGACAGAAATGCAGACGGACAATGATAGATGGACAGACAGACAGTTAAATGGTCATAAAAGCTAGCTAAAAAGACAGAGATACAGACAGGTAGACGATAGACAGGCAGTTAAATAGACATAGACAAATAGGCAGAAATGCAGACAGGTAGATTATAGACAGACAGACAGATAACGGACATATAGGCTATTTTAACAGACAGAGATACAGACGTGGATGATAGACAGACAGACAGACAGACAGTTAAATGGACATATACGTCAGAAAAACAGAGATACAGAAGGGTAGATTTTAGACTGACAAACAGCTAAGCAGGCATATAGTCTAAACAAACAGACAAAAATGTAGACAGACAGACAGACAGTTGAATGATCATATAGGCAAGACAGACAGAAATTCAGACAGGTAGAGGACAGACAGACAGACAGACAGTTAAATCGACACATAGGCTAGGCAAACAGACAGAGATACAGACTGGTACATTATAGACAGTCTGACAGACAGGCAGATGAACTGACAGACAGACAACGAACATATAGGCTGGACAAACTGACAAAAATATAGGAAGACAACAGAAAGACAGACAGTTAAATGAACATATAGGCTAGATAGACAGAAGTACAGACAGGTAGATAATAGATAGACAGACAGATAGACAGACACACAGTTAAATGGACATATAGGCTAGATTAACAGACAGAGATACAGACAGTTAGATGATAGACAGACAGTTAAATGGCATATAGAAAAACAGACTAAAATAAAGACAAAACGGACCATTAGACTGACAGACAATAAGATGATTGAAGAAATAGACAGACAGATAAACAGACAGACAGGCAAATAAACAGATAATTAATAATAAAACAAACAGGTAGACAGACAAATAGGTGGATAAACAACTGATAGACACATGGATAGAGATGTTTGCTTCTTGATTGTATCTTCACATTGGCGAACAGCAGGGGGAAGCATCGCATAAAACGACTGAAGATCTCCATTAACATCTGTGGCTAAACAACAGTCAACAGACTTTATATTAAGTGGACTTGAATATGACTGACTGACTATTAAAGGGCACAGTTGACATTAAATGAACCAATACACACGATCATGGTGGTCCAAAACAAGAGTCCAAACCTGCTTGGAACACAAGAGTTTTCATTTTGAGTGAATTGTTCCTTTAATTCTATTTTTTTTCTCTAAAAACAAAAGAAATCATTACTAGCAATCATCAATTACTCCCTCTCATGAGTAAAGCTCTTTAAAACCATTCATTTCTCTGCCGCTTCCTTCCTCTTCTGATTGTCTGAAACGCTGCAAAACCGAATGGCTCTGTCAGGCTCAAATTAACACAAGCCTACACTTCCTTTTTATGCGCGCACTGAAAATAAAATCAGTGAGCTACATCAGGAGAAGTCAAATCGTCTCCCCAAAACCCTGAAAGGCTCAGTGTTGTGCTTGTTGCGAGCTGTACTCTGTCACAGTATTAAATGAACAGCCTGGAGGATTGTGAAGTTCTTTCATGCTCCACAAACAATTTGTAGAGTTCACTGCACAGCAAAACCTAAGCGAGGCTCTTTCAGTGTAAAATGGTGGCTTTACACACACAAACAAACAACCCTCGGTTCTTTATGAACACTGCTTGAGCTGCACAGTCACTGACTGTATGTGCAGCTAAAAATAACTCCACGATCACACGAAGTAGAGCAGCACATCCAGAAGAAGATCCTCACAGAATCCCTTGCAGACTATTCTGAGATGAAACTGGTGTAAGTACACAGACATTACAGCTCATTTTACTTCCAATGTGAAACAGTATACAGTTTGCAACAATAGATTGCAGTAATATGGTACACACACTTCCGTCATGTGAACTCAATGTTGGTGTCAGAGATTGTGGCTGAATATGTTTGAGTTGCTTACTTTCCCATATATGACATACAATCACCGGCCACTTCTTTTTGTTTGATAGGTATACCTGTCCGACTGCTTGCTAATGCAAATTCCTAATCAGCCAATCACATAGCAGCAAATCAATGCATTTGGGCACGTAAACATGGTCAAGACAATCTGCTCCAGTTCAAACCTACGATCAGAATGGGGAAGAAAGGTGAATTAAATGACTTTGAACATGACACGGTTGTTGGTGTCAAACGGGCTGGTTTGAGTATTTCAGAAACTGCTGATCAACTGAGATTTTCACGCACAACCATCTCTGGGATTTACAAGGAATGATCAGAAAAAAGGAAATATTCAGTGAGAGGCAGTTCTGTCCATACGTTCACACCGAAAGCGGCGAGAGCGTCAAAGTAGCCGGAAATCATTAATTTTCAGTGAGAGCCGGCGGCGATAAGCGGTGAGGAGAAGCATGGCGCGTCTCCGCCGGTGTGAGTGTCGAGGAGAGTTGAAATCAAGTTAACTTTTTGGAAATGAGCTATGACGCAGTTCGGCGGCAAGCAATCAGAATGAAGAAGTCCACCGCTTGAGAGGAGTTCAGAGAGCACAGACCTGTGAACTTTGGTTCTGACTACAGTTGTCCCCAAGGGTTTGATTATTGCGGTCGCCAGATTTTCAATTATTTACAAAGTTTTCTTCCAGGAACATGCATTAAAAAAATTACTGGCGAGTTACTGATGTGCATTAATGTTAAATATATATATATATATATATATATATATATATATATATATATATATATATATATATATATATATATATATATATATATATATATATATATATATATATATATATATTTAACATAAATATATATATATATATATATCTTCAAAAAAGCGGGAATCTCATGCGACAGTACAAAACAGTATTGCTGCTTCAGGATATTTCAGACATATGGACACATTGAATAATTAAGTGGAGCAAAGCCGCACCACATTCAATTCAATTCAGCTTTATTTGTATAGCGCTTTTACAATGTAGATTGCGTCAAAGCAGCTTATCATAAATGGTCATAGTAACTGGATCAGGGTAGTTCAGTTTTTAGTGTTTAAGTTCAGTTAAGTTTAGTTCAGTTCAGTGTGGTTTAAAGTCATTACTGAGAGTCCAAACACTGAAGAGCAAATTCATCGATGCGTAGCTTTACCGGCCCCTTTAAATACGAGATCAATGTATCCATTTTTGATGCTCTCGCTGCCGGAGCTGAAGGCAGACGGTGTTGTTGCCAGGGCGGCCAGAGCGACCTTGGACGCTCTCACCGCTTTCGGTGTGTACGCTCAGTGAGGGTGCTAATGCCTTGTTGATGCCAGAGGTCAGAGGAGAATGGGACAAAGGGTGCCAGACTAGTTTGAGCTGATAGCAAGACAACAGCAACACAAAAAAAAAAAACACTCGTTACAACCAAGGTATGCAGAAGAGCATCTTTGAACACACAACACATGCAACCTTGAGGCGGATGGGCTACAGCAGCGGAAGACCACACCGGCTGCCACTTCTGCCAGCTAAGAACAGGAAACTGAGGCTACAATTCACACAGGCTCACCAAAATAGGACAGTAGAAGATTGGAATAATGTCCCCTGGTCTGATGATTTTTGATTTCTTTCTGCTGCCACATACGGATGGTAGAGTCAGAATTTAGCATCAACAACATGAAAGCATGGATCCATCTTGCCTTGTATCAATGGTTCAGGCTGGTGGTGGTGGTGTAATGGTGTGGGGGATATTTTCTTGGGACACTTTGGGCCCATTAGAACCAGCTAAGCATCGTGTCAATTCCACACCCTACCTGAGTATTGTTGCTGACCATGTCCATCCCTTTATGCCCACAGTGTACCAATCTTCTGATGGCTACTTCCAGCAGCATAACACACCATGTCTTAAAGCGCCAATCATCTCAGACTGGTTTCTTTAACATGACAATGAGTTCACTGTACTCAAATGGTTCCACAGTCACCAGATCTCAATTAATACAGAACCTTGAGATTCACATCATGGATAAATACTGTCAAAACACTACTTGTGACTTCAGTGGTTCAACTGTAATCACATGAAGCACAAAAACACTTTTGTGCACCAAAAAACCTTTAAATATCAGCACCTACAGTATATACTCTCACTTATCAGGTCATTTAGAGTCAGCAGTGCAACACACATGATGCATAGTACAGATATATTGATGACATAGATGAAGAAGTCGTTTTTTTATACATTTTTGGCACACAAAAGTTTTCTTGGAGTTTCATATGATTACAGTCGAACCAATGAATGAGAACTGAAAGTTTTTTTTTATTATTTATTTATTTTTTTACAATATCTTTAATTTGGGTCGTCACTGTGGAGCAGTGAGTAACACAATCGCCTCACAGCAAGAAGGTCACTGGTTCAAGCCTTGGTTGGGTCAGTTTGCATTTCTGTGTGGAGTTTGCATGTTCTCCCCGTGTTCCCGTGAGTTTCCTTCGGGTCCTCAGGTTTCCCCTACAAGTCCAAAGATATGCGTTACAGGTGAATCGGAGAAAGCTAAATTGTCCATAGTGTATGTGTTTAAATAGGTGTTTCTCAGTGATTAGTTGCAGCTGGAAGGACATATGCTGAATAAGTTGGCGATTCCGCTGTGGCGAGCCCAGATTACTAAAGGGAATAAGCCGAAAAGAAAATGAATGAATATCTTTAATGATATTTGTCCATTTCTGTCTATGGATGATGGGAGAGCTCTCAGATTTCATCTAAAATCTCTTAATTTGTGTTATGAAGATGAATGAAGGTCTCACGGGTTTGGAATGACATGAGGGTGAGTATTTAAAGTAGCACAATTTTTGCAGAAAGCCTTTAAGTCCACATTAAATGGTTGTTCATACCAATTATGCTCTTTTTAGATTTTTTACTTTAGAAAAGAGAAGTGTGCTGCACTTTTTATGTTGCTAGGCAACTAATTTATCTTGTTGCTAGAGGATTGTTGCTAGATCAGACACGCTTGTGGCTGTGAGTTGATGAAAATGATTTACTTTAATAAATTTCCCATTAATTGTATTTTATTAATGCTATCCTCACCCCAACCCTAAACCCAACCGTCACAGTAACATAAAACCAACAGTTGTACAGAGTATTATTTATCTTATTTATTACATTACCCAATAAATTGTATTTTTAACGTCTACCCCTACCCTAACTCTAAGGGCTGATTTATACTTCTGCATCGACTGATCGGCGTGACCCATGGCGCATGCATTGTACGTAGTCACGCATTTATACCTCTGCTGTTTGTGTTGCTCTGCAATAACACTAGCTGGCAGTAGGTTTTTATGTTCCTCTGTGTCGAGTTTTTTCATGTTTGTTTCTTCTGAATGCTACCTTAATGTAGCTAAAAAGTAGCTTAAACTTGCTCATTCAGAGGCGGGAAGCGGTGGATGTGAAACAACATTAGTCATAAGGTGAACACAAAATAAAAGTTTCCAATTGGAGCTCCTCCATGGGACATGACATTTGTAAACACTTACTGTACTCCATCTGGCTTGTGGTTAAGCACTGCCCACGCTCATCACCGGTACCCAAACTGACCAATCACAGAGCTTGCACTCTTGTGACATGTAGTTAAATTTTTTGAGAGGCGCATGCGAGCGTCGACGGCAGCCAGGGCAAGGGCTATGCGCCGGACCATACGCTTGCGCTTGAGGCAGAAGTTTAAATCAGTCCTAAACCAAACTGACACACTACTGTAAATTATGTATTATTGTTATACAGTGTCATAAAACATGATGCTATATTGATTTGCATATCCGCAGCTGTATCCTAGACTTGACTCTGCTGGAGCGCATTCCACACAGAGTTGACTTTTTCCCAACTGCAGATGCACAGAACGCTCCGTCAAAAACATGAGGTGCAGTGAAGATTTTATTTTCTAAACGTGTGTTTTAGAGTATTTTATTACCTTAGCATGTGTGCAGCAAACATGCCAGCCTGTAAACTAAAAATACTTTGGTATGACTGTGTGTAAGATGAGGACCCCTGCACAGGAGCAACACTATGAGATAACTGATATGTAAAGCACTGATTATATATGTTAAATATGAAGCTATATCGCCACCTTAGAATTATAAAGTTCTATCTGACATTTTTGTCAAAATTGAGTTATTCACATATTCTTATTAAATGACAACTTATTTACATTATAAAATGCTTTTTTAAATAAGTTTTTAACATTTTAAGAATTTTTATTTAAAAAACAAAAAAAAGGTTTTATCAACAAAGTCGAACTCTAGCTTTGCTCTATAATGCCTAGTTCAGACGGCGTGATTTTAGCCCCGATTTTGGCTCGCCGACAGGTTTTGAGAAATCGCCAACAAATGCCTGAAATCACAGGCAAATCGCTGCTCGTGCATGTGAGTGACAATCACACAGTATGAACGATCATAGACGCGATCTGAGAGAATCGCCGATGAGTCGCCGATGCCTGCGAGATAGTTGGCATGCTAAATATCTGGAGCTGTCGGCGATTCAAATCATACCTTGTGAATTGAGTTTTGACTGAAAATAACATTGGCAATCGCCTACAGCCAATGAGAGAGCGGCATTCACTTGTGTGTGCGTGTGTGTTTACCTGCTGCAGGCCAGCGGGAGAAGTTAAAAGCGCTCTTTTTCGGTTTATTTGGATCCACGAAATGGAGGAAAAACTAGTGCAGGTTTGACAGGACTCAGGAGCAACCGTGTCTGTTTGACGTTTCATACAGAAAGAAATTAGTTTATTATCAACGTTAAGGAGAAGTGGCTAATTCCCTTTAAACCTAGGTGAGCAAATATGGACATTTTCTACCCCATTAAAGGCTTCTTTCTCATTATGTAGTTAATAACAAAATACATACTACGTGTTTTTGGCTGTGAGACGTAGTTTGGACGAACTTGTCGGCGATTCTTCCTATAGTAAAGTCATGCAATGTGAAAGTCCTTGACACAGATCAATCTTGCAGTGTAAACAAAGCAGCGACGAAACGCTAGCCCAGATAGTCATGCAGTGTGAAAACATCTGTGACACGATTACTTTGAAAATCATGCAGTCTGAACTCTGTGAGCTAATACGTATTTTTAATGCACGAATGAGGACCAATCAGGATCAGCTTTCTTTGTCAAATCAGAGTCGGCTAAATAATGCCGCCACACCACACAAAATTGAGAGGAAACCTGAAACTGAAAAGATGTGTGTAAATGTGATGATTTAGAAGCTTTTTTTGAGATTGAGATGAAATGTTAAATTTTACATTGTTGAAAAAAAATTTAAAATAAATTTCTTTATTAAATCTGAAATATATTTATTTGTGTATATATAGTCAGTGTAACATTATTAAACTCATTTGCTCATTGTCTGCTTTCTTTTAAAGTCTTTATATTTGATATCAAGCCCTAAAGGGTGCATACTTAATTTAATGTATGGGGCATATAATTCAATAAATATAATTGAATAATTCATATAAAGCATAAAATTGAATACATATTTACATATTTATTAGATAAAACTAAACATCTGCACTAGACAAGTTATTTAGGACAGCCTTGTATGCTTAATTTGAACAAGAAAATTCCAAGTGGATGTTTTAAAATGAGAAGGTTCTATCTGTATTTACCCTGTTTTGTTTTTTTTTCCCAAATGTAAGGGAACTTTGATAATTAACATTTCGAGTACATTTAGGGTCTCTGTCATGTTAATGTATAAAAGAGAACTGTTACACACATATTGTTTTCTATATGGAATGCAAAAACTGTAAAGCTCAATATCTTAAAAACATTCAGAACGCAGATAAAACCTTATAATTCCAAGGTGACGATATGTGTCAGAAGCTAGAGTAACATATTTATTAAGTTATTATGCCATCATGACCATGTATGTAAACACTTAGCTTTTTGCATGAGTTGCATCTATGCTCTGGTGTCAAAACTCAGTGGTGCTGACATAGATCTGTGATGTCTCTGGTATGAATTGCTTGCATAGACCTTAGCAAGCTGGCAGAGAGCCAAAATTATAACAAATACAGGGCGCAGAGCCAAGGATGGTCAGAAGTTAAAAGGAGACACCTAAGGGTGTGTCAAATAATCTGTATAAAGATTGTGGCAAACGCAGACACTATAGGAATTGTCCAAGAGAGACTTCAGGATGCTCTGAGGCTTTAATATGGAGAATAAAATCTCTTTTTCTGGTATCCAAAAACCTCCGGTCTGATAGAGTCTCATTGATGAAAAGGTCTGCAATTACGACAAATATGAGAAGGTCGGCAACTACAACAGCAGCAGGTGGTTAGAACATAAGGGGCCTAGAGCACATAAGCAGCGTGAAAACCATTTTAAAAAGGCATCTCTCAGCGCAAACACCCCATTTGGTGTAGAGCTGTGAACCTACACTAGTCTCACGGTTTGGTTCGGTTCGGTTACGATTATCATGCCATCGATTCGGTTCAATTCGATATTTCGGTGCATCACGGTGCATTGACGGTGCTTTCCATACACAGTTTTATATTTTCTTCACAGCAGCATTTCTTGTATTAAAATGTATGAATACATTTATATTTACATACTATTTGTAATGCAATTTTGTCATTTAATACAGTCAGATATATAAACTTTACCTTTAAACAAAACGAGCATTTAGCAAATAATATTAACAAATATAAATATCCAGCTCAATTTCTGATCCTTGTCTAGTTCTCTTACACCCCTTTGATTGTTCACATCAAAAAAAAAAAACAAAAAAAAAAAAACGGTAGCGATTGGCTCTTGCGCGCTGCGTTCTTCACAGATGAGTGATACTGATAAGCGGCAGCGGCGATCTCACAGCTGATGCATGATAGACACGGTGGAGAAAACTCTGCAGACACGCGCTCATTTCTGTATGCAAAAGTAACGCTGTAAAACAGCCGAGAAGAGAAGAAAAGCCACGCCAGCAGGTCAAATGGGCCACTGTGTGTGTGAGAGAAAGAGAGAGAGAGAGAGAGAGAGAGAGAGAAAGAGAGAGAGAAATGGAGTAGGCTACTTTCATTCTCTCGATCTCAGTGAAATAGGGGCTTTTGTTGTATATGTCAGTGAAAGACGGATCCAGCAAACACACACAGTGAAATTGTGCACAGTTTAGTTTTAAGTAGTTAAAGCGCTGTAAATACTCGCGATCGCCTCCCTCGCGACAGAGCGCACATGAGGTAAATGACGTCAGTAATGACCGGTTATGATTATTACTGAACCGATACCGAATTGTCCGCGTCTGCATCGCAGTGCACTGAAGAAACGATTAATTTTGACACCTTTAATTTGGTGTGATACTCACTGAAGATCTCTTCATCCAATGCAGTAGATCACCCAGATAGGGTACATACTACACACTGCAACACTGAAAGAGAAGAGCATTATACTACGCATGTCACAAACTCAAGCAAAAAAACACGCAGAGACCGCTGGATTAAAAAACAATCAACCAAAAGTGTTTATTAGTTTTGTCCCGTCTGGAAACCAGGAGCACATCACTCAAGTCAGAGGTCATAGTGCCGTCCCGGGTCAATCAGAGCCAGAGGACGTAAGTGGGTGGAGCAGGGGACACAGGATGGCACAGAGTGACACACACACCAACACACACTCATTCACTCATTCATTCCTGCAACAGTTCAATAAATCAGCATCAGTCCTCAGTAACACATCACCACATAAAAACAAGTGATGCGGTGAAGTTCAAACAGCCAACAAAATCAGCAGAGGTCAATATCACACGTGTGTGTGTGTGTTTGTGTGTGTGATAAAATACTTATTGTCCATATAAAGACAGCAAAACCCAAGAGTACAAAATATATGTTGGAGAACCTAGAAGGTTGAACAAAACACATTGACCTTAACAACAAGTATAGCAGTTAGAGAGGAACAAATACATGAGAATGAATGTCAAGGACTTAAAAATAATTGTTCAAACAAAGGAGAGAAAGAGATGTAGTGTGAAGTAGAGTGTGGAACAAATACAATCCAGAAAAAAAATGCATCAATTAACAGCTTAGTCACGTTTCCCGCTCTTTTTCTGTCTCCATTTATCAATCGTACTCTTGCATTATTTCATAATGTCAACCCAACATCATCGCAATTAAGTTTGGTCCAAATTCACGCTGGAAATGGTCGGAAACTTCTCTGGATGCATAATTCACATGGGTGAAGTGTCTGGCGTGAGCACAAGGGCACTCTTCCACTACATTAAATATGAAAAAACTCCCATTTCAACACCTCTCTCTCCATTAATTCCTGCTGCCAAGTTCATATGGTTCATCACGACCACCTAAGATCTTCTAAAACAAAACAAACAAAAATAAAAAAACGCCTCGCGGGACTTCACAGTTCAAGCCAAAATAACATTCCTCCAGTTATGTAAACACTTTATTGACAGCTTCTTCTTTTTTTGAGCGTCTGGATCTGCCGATTGACTCCTTTACTTGTCTCTTGTACATGGCAACATCGCTTGTTCACAACCCAAAGTGCTAATACCTGATATTAAAGGCTCAGAATAATACAAACGCATGTAAACAAAATCTATCCCAGATCAGCTGATCTACCGCAACACTTGTTTAAGAACATTAGACTCCCTTCCTGAAATTTAGCATCCAATCATCACCACTCTAATCCTAGTTGCCAACTTCTCCATTACCATTTGTCCCTGTCAATTTGGTTTATTATAGTTGGTCGAACAAACAGCACTACAGACACTCAAAATCCAATCCAAGCTGGATTCATGTCTTTTAATTGGCTACGATCAATGTAAATTGCTGGATGATGACTGGAAACTCTAGAACGGAGACTGGAGACGTAAACTGGTCCGTGAAACACAGAAACAGGATTTAGCCACTGTGAAAATGATGGACCCATTTAATCGAGCGTCCTAAGACATCCTAGTCTGAAGAAATAAGGAATCCTGTGTATTTTTTGAAGGCTATAAGGAACGATAGTAAAATTTCCACATCATTTACTCACAATTTGAACACGAAATAAGATATTCTGAAGACCATTGGGAAAAAAAAGCCATTGACATCCATAGTAGGAGCAAACAATACTATGGAAGTCAATGACTGTTTCCCCCCCCAACATTCTACAAAATATCTTCTTTTGTGCTCAACAGAAGAAAGAAACTCAAAGATTTGTTACAAGTGGAGTAAATTATGACTTTTTGGGTCAACTATCACTTTAAAGGCATAGTTCACTAAAAATTGAATTTGCTGTTAATTTACTCACCATCTCACGAAGATGTAGGCAATTCTGTTTAGGTTTTTATTTATTTATTATTTTCTGTTTGTTTTTTAGCTGAAATCATGGTCATTGGTAATATATAGTCATATAATGAAAGTCAATGGCTACTTTTGGAACTTTGAGAGTGTAAAAAATATATACAGGCCGTGAAAATAAATACAGCTCCTGATGATACATTGAGGACTTAAGAAGCAAAACAGTCAGTCTGTGCTAGAAACTGAACTTGTTCAGTTTTTTTCAACATTATTAATTTAATTCATACCCAGAGCTTCCTGTCATATAATGACGTATGAAATTATGTAAACTTAAACAAAATAAACTGTTCTTACTTTGATATTTTGGATTAAAAATGTGACAAAAAAAATCTAAAATAAAAAGCATTTTCTTAAAAAAATGCTTTGTTTTCAGAAAAAAAGTGAGTCAAAATTAAGTAAGATTTACCTTAAAACTAACAAAAATAGTCTACCAATGGTGTAAGAAAAGTAATCTTGTTTTAAACAGACAATGATATTGTTTTTCTTAGCCCGTTGGCAGATTATTTTGTTGTTTTAAGAGAAAACGTACTTAATTTTGACTTAATATTTCTGAAAACAAAACAACCAGTTTTACTTGTCTAGAAAATGCTAACAAATTTAAGAATTTTTAGATATTAGGACTAGAAACTAGTGAAAAATGCCAAGTAAGAAAGGCATGGTCTTAAAATAGTTGTTTACATCGTTTTTATTTATTTTTATTTTTTCCGTAGCTTAATCTAATCTAATCTTGGAATAAGCACAACTGTATGAGTTTTTGCCAGCAAATAATTAATTAAGCTCTAACTACAGACAGGTATCAATTTTGTCTTGCCTGTAAATGATTTTGGACTCTCAAAGTATCAGTAGCCATTACATTATATAAACCACCAACTGTACTCATTCATCTAAAAATAATTGACTTTAATGTAATACAAAAGAAAAAAAAAGGATGTGCCAGCATCTTAGATGAGTAAATAAACAACAAATTGTCTTTTTTTTTAAGTGAACTATCTTTTAAAAGACACCTCCAGTTCCCAATATAAAATGAAAAAGCTGTTCTGAAGAAGAGCGAACGATGGCTCAACGTGCAGTGGCTAAGAGAGCTTAACGTGCTGCAATTTAAGAAAACAAGTGCAATTAAAAATCGCCAGCAAATTGAGAAAGAGAGATCTTCGTTGTTGAGATATTTATTTGTTTGACAGCACACGTGCTGCAAATCCTCACAATGCAAACACAATTTTTAAAAAATGAGCTGCATTCTCACAACGCAAATAAACTAATGAAGCGTGCTGCATTTTCTCACATCGCAAACAATTCCCGAAAAAGTACTGCATTTTCTCACAAAGCAAAAACAATTTACAAAAACGTGCAGCATTTTCTTACAACGCAAACATATATATATATATATATATATATATATATATATATATATATATATATATATATATATATATATATATATATATATAAACGCGCTGCATTCTCACAACACAAACACATTTTTAAAAACGGGCTGCATTCTCACAGCACAAACAATTTACAAAAACATGCTGCATTTTCTCACAAGCGCAAACACATTTTTAAAAACTACTGCATTTTCCCACAATGCAAACAATTTATGTAAATATGTTGCATTTCTCAGAACACAAACAATTTACGAAAATGTTTTGTGAGAAAATGCAGCATTTTCATAAATTGTTTGTGTTGTGAAAAAAAAAAGCGTGTTTTCGTAATTGTTTGTGTTGTGAGAAAATACAGCATGTTTTCATAAAATTGTTTGTGCTGTTAGAAAATGCAGCGTTTTCGTAATTTGTTTGCGATGTGTTTTCGTAAATTATTTATGTTGTGAGAAAGTTCAGCGTGTTTTCATAAATTGTTTGCGTTGTGAAAAAATGCAATATGTTTTCGTAATTTGTTTGCATTGTGAGAAAATGCAGCGTGTTTTCGTAATTGTTTGTGTTGTGAGAAAATACAGCATGTTTTCATAAAATTGTTTGTGCTGTGAGAAAATGCAGCGTGTTTTCGTAAATTGTTTGTGTTGTAAGAAAATGCAGCGTGTTTTCGTTAATTGTTTGTGTTGTGAGAAAATGCTGCGTTTTTATAAATTGTTTGTGCTGTGAGAAAATGCAGCGCACTTTTAAATGTGTTTGCGTTGTTAGGATTTGCAGCACGTGTGCAATTTGCTGCCGTTTTTTGTAATTGCACGCGTTTTCTTACATTTTAGCAAGTTAAGCTCTCCTTATTAACAACACAAAAAGAAAACATTTACTTGAAGTGGCGATACTTAGGAGTAGAAACGGCAAGCAACATGTTAACGTAACAGACAGTTAAAATAGTTGTGTGCAACTATCCCAGTAATACTGAAATAAAACAATCAAATAAAAGCAAAATTTACATAAAAATAAATCAAGAAGCCTTATCTCCTGCTCCAATTCCCACAATTCAAGCTATATCATTAGAAAACCAACTGGCAGACCTGGAAAAAAATGAAATATAATGGGACTAAATACAAGTTTGGAGATGTAAACCTACTGACGTCTGCATCCATGAACATTCACAGCTTAAAAAGTGTGTTTTCGCACGCGTGTCCCTTGTACTGTGAAGCGAACAAGCGATTACCGTTTTTTAAAATCGAACCGCTGTGCTTATTGCAGATGTTTTGAAGCCGGATGAGTCCAAATATCTCAATCAATTGAAGACTTCAGATGTCTTTGCGTGTGTTTGTGTGGATATGAGCTAAAAATAAGGTCGGAGAATCCATAAAAGAGCGCTGAAGTTCAGTAAAAAAAAAAAAAACACTGAAGGAGACATTCAGAAGTCTTTGCGTCTGGAATTCAGTGAGTATCGGAGCCCTTTCTGGTTGCGTTGGGTTATAATAAATCAAGAACTTCCATTTCCTTACGGTTAAAACCTGCTTGTGGAAAATGGTTTTGCATGAGCATATCTAGAGTGTGCGGAAACACAATACGCGAGGATTTGTTTGGAGGAGTTTCCTGGGTGTGTGTTTTGTCAAACGACGAGAAGCGCTGATTAGATTCACAACCAGTTCATACATACTGTGAGCTAAAGAAGGTGTAAACGAACTCCAGAAGAGCCCAAAAAGTTCCTTGCTTGCTGGAAATCAGATAGGAGATGTAAATCAAATAAATCAAGGACTTTCAGGCTCTTTCACATACACATACACACACTTAGACTCTGCTTGTTAAGGCAGTGGTGCTCCAGGAGTTTGCTGTGGGCTTCAGGCTGGGTGATGGCAGTGGAAAAGCTCCATCGCACACACAAACTTGAGTCTTTTGCTCATTTTTTTTTTTTTTTTATTCGTCTCTGACCCCCAGCGGTCCTTATGGTCCTCAGCTCTCCTGTTATCCAGTCGCTCGTGAGCTCTCAGTCTCTGATTCTTCCTAGTCCCGCTTATTCGAAGGACATTAGATTTGCGGGCACCTGAAAAAGAGAAGCTGGAATTGAACAAATCTGATGATTTCACCAAAGCTCTTTCAGATTACAAGATTTTACTGACAGTCAATCAGTGTCCGATTATGTGGTTTTGTCAAGATAAAATCTTGATATTTGTTGAGTTTTTAATAGTCGTTTACTTGAGTATTGAACACATCACATTTTTTCTCAGAGAACATATTTCTAAAGGTGCTGTTGACTTAAAATTGTCCCCAGATGTTGGTAACAACCAAATAAATCCAACGAAAACAAATCCAATTAGTTTACAAACTAAGTTATGTGTTATAAAATATGACACAAGGAAAAAGAATTGAACACATAAAGAAAGGGAGGTGTAGATAGGCATGGAATGCCCAGACAGCAGCTGAAATCTCTCAGTTGTTATTCAGTAACCCTCTGCCCTATCTCAGTGTAAATTAATATTAATTGCCCCCCGCCAATTTGAGTTTGAGGCCCCTGGTTTAAAGGAACCCTCCAAAACACTCCACTCCACAAATTTCACAAGTCACCTAGAGACAAATGTTGAGTTTTACAATTCTGAATGCACTTTGCTGATCTTCAGAAGCGAAGCACTTTTAGCTTAGCTTAGCATAGATCATTGAATTCGATTAGACCAGTAGCATCTCAATCAAATTTAAAAAAACAAAAAAAAAACGTTTGGCTACAGCAAAAGGAACGAATAATGCAGCACCAGAAAATGGTCCACAACTCCAGGTAACAGCACAGTGTAATATCATTAGCTATGTTTCCATCCACCTATTTTTATGCGCATTTTGCATATACGCATAAAAAAAGGTTGATGGAAAGGCCATGATGCGCATACATTTTGAAAATGCACATAAAAAACATATGCATATAACGGAGTAGAAAAAAACTTTTTATTCGATAAGAAAAGATGTGCATAAACTACGACGGTCACAAATTTTAGTATGCGCATTAAAAAAGGTCATGTTGTGATAAGAGATTATGTGATGATGAAAATGTGTGTAAATGGACAAGCCAGCAGGCTGAGCACACTGTAAAACATCTGAACTGTAGTTTTGGTCATTCTAAAACGCCTTACCATTTAGGTATTAGTGTTTTTATATCATTAATGACCTCCAGAATCAAGAGTGTCTGTGCTCTGCGTCTGACACCTTCAAACGCCACCGCCCGTGTCAGGATTGCCTTCTGAGGAGCATGTCATTTATTATATGAAGAAAAGATTGACGCAGCTTCTCCTACTGCAGCAAATTTAGTTTTTTTACTGTTGATATTTCACGCTAGTTTATCAGGAAGTGATTTTGTTCGCTTTGACGCTTTGAATGGAAATGCTGCTTTATTCGCAATTTTTTTTTTTTTTTGCGATAATCCATGTTTGCGCATTAAGTTCATTCCCATTTTTGGAATGAAATATAGCTATTGTTTCTGCTGCAGCAACGTTCCTCGATTATTATGCCAGAATGAGATTAGAGTAGACATTTTGAACAAGAAAATATCTCCTTTTCATTTTCCGTTGGTCTTAGTACATAATATAACCACAAAAGAGTCAAGCTTTAATAGGAAAATGATACATTTTAAAAAGATTTTTGAGCGAGATGCTAATGGTCTAATCCGATTCAATGACTTATGCTAAGCTAAGCTAAAAGTGCTCCTGCCAGACCCAAAGATCAGCTGAATGTATTCAAAAATTCTCAAACTCAACTGTTAAAAGTGGAGCGTTGCTATAAATTAGTAGCTCTAACAGAATTAATTAATTACAAATCCACATAATTAACAGATAAATTAATTAAATCTGATAAATAACTACCAATAATAATTACACATTTAAAAACATGTAACCTAAAATTCTTCAGTGTTGTTGGGTAGGTTCTGTAGTTTTAGCAGTAAATATGACAGGAGGCATCTAGTTTAAATCCAGCACTAGAGGGCAGTGTCATTGCTCAGTTCAATAGATAAACAGCAGCGTGATGGTGGAGGTCATTCTGAAGCGCGTTTTCGGGAGCAACAGGTTTTAAAACACCCTTATGTGAAATACATTTCACATTAATAGATCCCACTGAAACACTGTAAGTGATTTTCTGCTTGAAAACACAAGTTTAGAGCAAAATGTTCCCACATTTATTGAACCCAGTGGATTCCAGCACACAACAGCATCTCCTGAGGAGCAATTAGCACCTACAACTCGGCTTAAAAAACACAGCCTTCGCATGAAAACGCTCTGAGTATTAAGAGCACAATGAAGAACCCTGAACGACTAGTGTGGAGCTTTTTTCTGTACAAAGGAAACTTTTTAAGAGGATTCAAATCAACAAATAAACACAAATTTGCTGTTAGCAGGAATTCTCTATAATCACGATTTTTATACTCCTCAAAAACTTAAGAAAAATAAAAAACTTGGAGTATAATTAGTATGAAAACTCTTATTAAATATGATTCGTGAGCCATTGAGTTTGTGAAGAAACAATTTACACATCATTATTCACTTTTTTTCTCAAACCATATATTCAAGTGAACACACACACACTTACCTGCTGCCTGTTGCTTTGACAAGCTGCACTCAGGTGTTTGAACCACAGCAGAGCGTTCATTCTGTTCCCCGCCTGGAACTTGTACGAGTTTCCTGAGGGCACAGCAACATAACTAAATATACAAAATGTGCATATTATCATAAATCGATACAAAATTAAAAAGCTGGGTTGCTTTAACCCAATAGTTCCCAATTCCACTTCTTGTGACCCCTGCCCAACACATTTTGTCTGTCTTTCTTATTTGACAATCAAGGATCCGTTCAATGGATCACTCTGCTAATGAGCTGATGATCTGAATAAGGTGTGGTAAAAAAACAAAACATACCAAATGTGCAGGGCAGGGGGGAATATAGATTTAAAATCTATATTCTGAATATAGATTTAAATCTTTCTCATAGTACTGTATCTCTATGACACTGCAGATGGGGTGCAACAGGCTGTGATAGGTTAATGTTAACTGATTGAGGCTGTCAGAGAGTGTGGCTTGTGATTGGTTGAGTGTTTCGGAGAGTGTGGCTTGTGATTGGTTGAGTGTGTCAGAGCGCATGGCTTTTGATTGGTTTAATGTATGCCAGAGTGCAAGGCTTTTGATTGGTTGTGTGTCAGAGTGTGTGGCTTGTGATTGGTTGAGTGTGTCGGAGTGTGCACTGAGTGTGTTTGAGTGTGCTGCTTGTGATTGGTGGAGTGTCAGAGTTTGCTGCTAGTTATTGGTTGAATGTTTCAGAGTGTGTGGCTTGTGATTGGTTGAGTGTTTCAGAGTGTGCGGCTTGTGATTGGTGAAGTGTGTCAGAGTGTGCGGCTTGTGATTGGTTGAGTGCGTCAGAGTGTTTGGCTTGTGATTTGTTGAGTGTGTTGGAGTTTGCTGCTTTGGATTGGATGAGTGTTTTAGAGTGTGTGTCTTGTGATTGGTTGAGTGTTTCGGAGAGTGTGGCTTGTGATTGGTTGAGTGTGTCAGAGCGCATGGCTTTTGATTGGTTTAATGTATGCCAGAGTGCAAGGCTTTTGATTGGTTGTGTGTCAGAGTGTGTGGCTTGTGATTGGTTGAGTGTGTCGGAGTGTGCATTGAGTGTGTTTGAGTGTGCTGCTTGTGATTGGTGGAGTGTCAGAGTTAGCTGCTAGTTATTGGTTGAATGTTTCAGAGTGTGTGGCTTGTGATTGGTTGAGTGTTTCAGAGTGTGCGGCTTGTGATTGGTGAAGTGTGTCAGAGTGTGTGGCTTGTGATTGGTTGAGTGTGTCGGAGTGTGCATTGAGTGTGTTTGAGTGTGCTGCTTGTGATTGGTGGAGTGTCAGAGTTAGCTGCTAGTTATTGGTTGAATGTTTCAGAGTGTGTGGCTTGTGATTGGTTGAGTGTTTCAGAGTGTGCGGCTTGTGATTGGTGAAGTGTGTCAGAGTGTGTGGCTTGTGATTGGTTGAGTGTGTCGGAGTGTGCATTGAGTGTGTTTGAGTGTGCTGCTTGTGATTGGTGGAGTGTCAGAGTTAGCTGCTAGTTATTGGTTGAATGTTTCAGAGTGTGTGGCTTGTGATTGGTTGAGTGTTTCAGAGTGTGCGGCTTGTGATTGGTGAAGTGTGTCAGAGTGTGCGGCTTGTGATTGGTTGAGTGCGTCAGAGTGTGTGGCTTGTGATTTGTTGAGTGTGTTGGAGTTTGCTGCTTGTGATTGGTGAGTGTTTCAGAGTGTGCGGCTTGAAATTGGTTGTGTCAGAGTGTACAGCTTGTGATTGGTTGAGTGTGTCGGAGTGTATGGCTTGTGATTGGTTGAGTGTGTTGGAGTGTGCTGCTTGTGAATGGTTGAGTGTGTTGCAGTGTGTGGCTTGTGATTGGTTGAGTGTGTTGGAGTGTGCTGCTTGTGATTGGCTGAATGTGTTGGAGTGTACTGCTTGTGATTGGTAGAATATTTCAGAGTATGCGCCTTGTAATTGGTTGAGTATGTCAGAGTGTACTGCTTGTGATTGGTTGAGTGTGTTGAAGTGTGCTGCTTGTGATTGGTTGAGTGTGTTGGATTGTGCGGCTTGTGATTGGTTGAGTGTGTCAGAGTGTGCATGCTTGTAGTTTGTTGAGTGGGTAGCTTGTGTTTGGTTGAGTGTGTGGCTTGCGATTAGTTTAGTCCAGTGGTCACCAAACTTGTTCCTGGAGGGCCGGTGTCCTGCAGATTTTAGCTCCAACCCTAATCAAACACACCTGAACAAGCTAATCAAGGTCTTACTAGGTATACTTGAAACATCCATGCAGGTGTGTTGAAGCAAGTCGGAGCTAAACCCTCCAGGACCGAGATTGGGGCCCCCTTGTTTAGTGTGTCAGAGTTTGTGGCTTGTGATTGGATGAGTGTCAGAGTGTGTGGCTTGTCATTGGTTAAATGTGTCAAAGTAAGAGGCTTGTGATTAGCTGTCTCACCGTGCTCAGAGTCGGTCAGCAGGAAGACGTCAGGATGTTCCGGATCGTCTGCCATCATGGCCATTAGGCCCAAAACACAAACAGTTTTGCTGGCGGTGGACTTGAACTGGGAGTGAATGACAGTGAAATATTAAAAAGCTTATAATGGCTTTAATGTTAATAAAACTTAAATGAATTAATGGCATTACAATCCATTTCTTTTACTCTGATATACTATATATTATTGTAAACAGAGAACAAACTTAACGGTCAAAAACATATTTTATTATTTAATTGCAAATTAATAAAATTTTATGAGACAATAACTATTAACGAGAATAATAAACACTGAATTTCAGTCTTTTAAAATACAAATCACTACATTCAAGTCATGAATCTACATGTATTGCAGTTATTAGTGTACAGAAGCAGCTGTTTGTGTGTGTGTGTGTGTGTGTGTGTGTGTATGTGTGTGTTTAATTGTCTGCAACTGTATGTCTATATAATTGCAACATGTGCATCTCATGAACTGTTTGCACTGATGATGTCATCCATCTCATCATCCAATGGCTGCAAACAGCTGCCCTTGTTCAACCCTGAAGCCTGGTTAACCAGTCATCAGAATTACTGCATTCGTTCTGCCTTCATTACACCTCCAAAACAGCGAATCATCTCTATAGTACAACCCTCATCCAAAGCTTCTGTCTGATGGAGTAAATTCGAAATGTTTCCTGGCTCATATGGTGCCTGTGTCTCCTAATAATAAGCCGTGTATCATATTGAAGTGATTATGAGATGAGATGACGCATGTATCTACAGGACAGCGGCTCTCATTTCAGATAATAATATGAAGACTAGTCAATCAGCTTCAGATGGACCACACAGCAACTGCATATTTCATATTGTATGCTAAAATGATCATAGCTATACAGAAGCACAACAACGAAAATGGAAAAATGGCAGAGGATTTTTTTACTTCTCTTTTTGTTCATAGTAATTTGCATTTGTTTAAAGTAGACAAGTAGTTTTACTCTACTGAGAAGTTTTTTCTCTATTTTTATTTGTATACTTTAAGCATTCAGCATAAATATGTTTATTTGGGATACATTTTATTTATTTAGATTAATGAAACAGGTAAAATAAATTGAACTTTGTTCTAAATTCTTTCTTAATTTCTATTAAATTATTGTTAGATTGTTCATACAGTGCATCAGGAAAGTATTGATAGCGCTTCACTTTTTAATGTTGCAGCCTTAGTCCAAATTGGATTAAATGAATTTATTTTCTCAAAATTCTACACACAATACCCCATAATGACAATGTTAAAAAAAAAAAGATTTTTGTAAATTGTTGCAAATTTATTAAACATAAAAAAACAGAAAAATCACATGTACATAAATATTTACAGCTCAATCCATTGTTGATGCACCTGTTGCTCAAATTACAGCCTCAAGTCTTTTTGAATATAATGCCACAAGCTTGACACACCAGTCTTTGGGAATTTTTGCCCATTCCCCTTTGCAGTACCTTTCAAGCTCTATCAGGTTGGATGGTAGGCGACAGTGTACAGCCATTTTCAGATCTCTCCAGAGATGTTCAATAGAAATTACGACTGGGCTCTGGCTGGGCCACTCAATGAATTCACTGAGTTGTTGTGAAGCCACTCCATTGATATTATGGTGGTGTGCTTTGTCCTGCATGGTAGATGAACCGTTGCCCCAGTCTGAGGGCAAGAGCACTCGGGTTTTCATTAAGGATGTCTCTGTCCATTGCTGCATTCTTTCCCTCTATCCTGACTAGTCTTCCAGTTCTTGCTGCTAAAAAACATCCCTACAGCATGATGGTGCCACCACCATGCTTTACTGTAGGGATGGTATTAGATGAGCGGGGCTTGGTTTTCTCCAAAAGTAACTCCTGGCATTCACTCCAAAGTGTTCAATTTTAGTCTCATCAAACCAGCAAATTTAGTTTCTTATGGTCTGAGAGTCCTTCAGATGCCTTTTAACAAATTCCAGTTGGGGTGTGGCTTCCATCTGGCCACTCTACCATACAGCCCTGATTGGTGGATTGCTGTACAGATGGTTGTCCTTCTGTAAGGTTCTCCTTTCTCCACAGAAGAATGCTGGAGCTCAGACAGAGTGACCATCAGGTTATTGATCACCTCCCTGACTAAGGCACTTCTCCCCTGATCACTCAGCTTAGATGGCCGGCCAGCTCTAGTCTTGGTGGTTCCAAACATTTTCCACTTACAGATGATGGAGGCCATTGTTCTCGTTGGAACTTTCAGGGCAGCAGAAATGTTTCTGTAATCTTCCACAGCCTTGTGCCTCGAGACAATCCTGTCCCGGAGGTCTACAGAAAATTCATTTGTCTTCATGCTTGGTTTGTGCTTTGACATGCACTGTCAACCCTTGGACCTTATATAGACAGGCGTATGCCTTTTCAAATCATGTCCAATCAACTGAATTTACTACAGATGAACTCCAATTAAGCTGCTGAAACATCTCAAGAATGATCAGTGGAAACAGAATATACTGGAGCTCAATTCAGAGCTTCACAGCAAAGGCTGTAAATATTTATGTACATGTGATTTTTCAGGTTTTTTATTTTAAACAAATTTGCAGTAATTTAAAAAAAAAAAATCTTCTTTCACATTGTCATTATGGGGTATTGTGTGTAGAATTTTGAGGAAATAAATTAATTTAATCTATTTTAGAATAAGGCTGCAACATAAAAAATGTGGAAAAAGTGAAGCGCTGTGAATACTTTCTGGATGCACTGTAGTTCTAATAAAGTTATCTAATATAGTTAACTATCACTAGTTACTAATTATGTTCTAATATTATTTTCAATTAAAAAACACATTACATTAATAATTTCTTATTAAAAAACTAATAATATTATGACCTTTTTCAAGATGAGTAAGAATGTAGTTTCAAATAATAAAAACAAACCCTGCAGATGTTTTTATTACATTACACTATAAATGTCCCTTTTTAGGTGGAAACCAAAATGCTTTGTTTCCATTCTCTTCAAAAGCAAATGACCTGATTCTCACATTCTCTCTTTCTAGAAGAGAATGCACCTCAGAAACCCCAACAACAATTTTTAAGTTTTGTCAATCCCAGATTAGCAGTTTAATGAGCTCAAAAACACAAATTAAGCACACTGAATGCAGATTGTCAGATTACACATCACTAAAGTAAGTTTTATATCATAGATCAAATAAATTCAAGGTGCTTTAGGAACCTCATAAACAAAGATTTTGTGCTTTTGCAGATCTTTTTTGAGCTTAAACAACAAGATCACACATTAAAATGTAGATGGAGCCTTGCAGAACCTCTTAATAGTCCTTAAAAGGCTTATTAAGCTAGTTCTCATGAACTGAGCAAACTAAAATTTCACTATATTTTAAAACATATTTTAAATTTCAGAACTTAAGATCTTTAGACTCTAAAATTTTAATGTAAATGTTTTATGTATATTACAGTAAGGGAAGCCCTACTGCATGTCCTAAATCAGTTTTGGTGTCCTATAATATATGTAAGTCGATCAGAGAAAATCAGAATCAGATCGTCCAAACATTTGGAATATTCTACTTTATGATGTAATAGGGAGGATAAGCCCCACCTCCACAGAATACTTCACTTGCCCTGAAAGCCCATTAATATGCAAAATCATTAGCCAATAAAAGCAGTGGGTGTTTACTTCTCGCTCTACAATCAGCCACGCCTATTTAAACAGAGCGTTCTTATAGTGTCAAAAATAGCACAGAAAACAATCAATTCATTACAAATATTGATGTTTTCTTGAATGTAAAAATCTTTATGGCATTATAAGTAGACCTCAGAGAACAATACAAAAAAAAAAAATACTCAGGTATTTCATGACCTCTTTAAAACTCCCTCAGCTCTTTTCCTGAATGAGCTGTAACATATTTGTAAAAGTGTAATGTGTGCTCGTGTCTGTGGAAATGCGAGGAGACTCACATGTTTTCTCTCTGTGGCCTTGAGGGACTTGGCAGTATAATAATAAAGCTGAGTACCACAAAGAGCCACCCAATACTTAGTCCAGGCTGCCACCTACAGACAACACAAGAAAAACAACAGCCACTCCACATTAGTCTCCTTGCAGAAGCTCACTTACACAAAGACTACATGTTCACAGCAGAGCCAAAGAGAAATATGAATACCGATCCACCACTCAACTTAGTTGAAAGGATAGTTCACACAAAATAATAAAAATCAGTTGTTATTTTACTCCCTCTCAGCCATTCAAGGTGTACAGTAGTAGGTGGCTATTTTCACCAGTAGAGCATTAAAGCATGTGTTAAATCTAAATTTATTTTGCGAGCGCACATTGTTATTCTTTAGGTGAACAATTAATCCATTCAAGTTAATCCAATGAAGGAAAAAAAAGGTTGTTTTCAGTCGAAGTCTGTATATTTGCTTACACATTTGGTGTGGAGGTCCTTTTACGACATCTTTAGCCACAATGTATTTTTTTAACCACACCCCTTTTACCATTAATTTGCTATGAGAGAATGATATGCAAAAATAAATCCCCACCCCTACTCAATATTACATTTCAGTTGGAATCAACATAATGGTGCAGTAGGTAGTGCTGTCGCCTCACAGAAAGAAGGTCGCTGGGTCGAACCTCGGCTCAGATGGCGTTTCTGTGAGGAGTTTGGATAAGTTGGCGGTTCATTCCGCTGTGGCGACCCCAGAAATAATAAAGGGACTAAGCCGACAAGAAAAGGAATGAATGAATGGAATCAACATACTGAAATAAAAGTCTTAGGCCGAAATCATGGTCCCACATAATGAAGGTCAATACTTGCATTTTGAGAATCCAAAAAACATATTCAGCTAAATCAACAAATATCTCTGTCATACTCTAATGACACATTGAGGTCTTATGAAGCGAAACAATTGGCCTGAGCAAGAAACTGAAATTTGTTTACAACATTGTTACCTTTAATCCACAGCATCGACAAATGATGCATTGAGGGTTTACATACAATGTTCAAATTTTATAATAAACATAACTTAACAAACCTTTTGTTGCTTTGATCGTGTATATCGTATTTATAAGTCACTTTGAACAAAAAGTGTATGCCAAATGATTATATGTAAACAGATCATATTCATTATTACACTACTGAGCAACAGGTAGTAGTCAAAGGGCCCTATCATACACCCGGCGCAGTGTGGCGCAAGGCGCGGCGCAATAGTCTTTTGGTAGTTTCAGCTTGGCGCAAGAGTCGTTTTGAGGCGTTGCGCTACGCTGTTTGAATGGCAAATGCATTAGCGCTCATTTGTGCGCCCACAGGCGTTCTGGTCTAAAAAGGAAGGCGTTCTGAGGTGGACTGCTGGCGTGTTGCTATTTTGAGAAACTACAATAGATTTTTCATTAGACCAAAACTAACCCGGTCTAAACTCCGGTGCAGAGTTGCGCCTCACTTACGCACAGCTTAATACGCACAAGAGAGCAATAGGCAAATATCTTTACATATGAAAAAATTTAAAAATTAAGGATATATATAGGATATAATAAGAATAGATATAGGATATAAATATACAGGATTAAAATATTACAAAACCTATTATTTTCCAGCCTACATAAATATGAAAAATCACTGCTTTTATGTCTTCTTCATCTCGGGAGGCTTTTTCAGTTCATTCATAACAATTTGCTTTTGTATAATGGTATTATTATTAGCAGTATTATTTAATATATCCATATTTATATTTGTTTTATTAAAAACAGGCTTAGATTTGCCCACCTGTCAGGTTTTAGACCATATGGGGCATGGCAGGTGTATTAGGAAATAACTCAGTATTTTGACCACACTTGGTCATTATTGTTTATTTATTCGTTTGCTAGAAATTAAAACTGAATTTAGAAATAGTTTTGAAACAAATCTTTGCGCTTAACAAACGAAATTAATTATTTATAGGCTAATTGATGTCTGTGCGTAAAGGTTTCCCTATCCAAGAACGAATGTGAAAGTAGATCATTTATCTCTCATTCTCACGCAGTAGATGCTCTGTTTAACAGTTTTCTTTTAAAAAAACTGTCAACTGTTAACTGTTTGCTTGTGAAATGCTCATTTTTTTCACTTAGACTTACTTTGCGTCCTGTAAATAGCGAATGCGCTTATGGCGCGACGCAGCTGGGTCTTAAAGGGAATGGGAGATGAGACTCTAATTGGTTTATTCTCAAAACACACCTATAACTCATTAAGAAAATAAACTCAACCCTTTTAGACCATGCACCTTGGCGCAAGGCAGATTTCCCGTCCTTAAGTTAGCAAAAACGCGTCCTGACACGCCCTGAAAGCGTTTGCGCCCTGCGTGTTACGCTCTGCGCATGGACCGTCAAAATAGAGCCCAAAATCTTTTTCAATGTTTTACCGAAAAAGAAAAAAAAAGAAAAAAAAGAAAATCACCAACAGTTTGCATGACCTGAGAGTGAATAAATGACCATCAAATTTTAATTTCTAAAACTCTCATGATCTGCAGATTTAAAGGAAACCTACAAGAGTGCTTTATTTTCATGGATGAAACATAAAAACGAGTTGGCCTAGCTTGTGTGAGAGATATTTCCTCACAAGCACAACACAAAAAGAAAAGCCAAGTTGAATCTGAACATATTGATCAAGATTAAACCCCAATGACATTCTCACTCATATCCTTAATCCCTATGTAAGAAAACGGAGCCAAAACTGTACAAATATCCAGCCGATGTACGTGTATATATAGGAGTAAAAGCTCTAGAAAGACTGAGATTTAGAGTCAGATCAGATGTGAGCAGGAGATGTGGGTTTTTAAAGGCCTCTCAGCTCCCATTACCGGACTGTAACGCACTCTTTTTTACGGCTTTGGCTCCTTCTTGGAGGAAACCGCTGGGTTTGATGGGGCTAATGGAGAAATGACTGACAGTTAAGAGAGACTGTAGAGCAGAAGATAAAAGAGCAGATTATGAAGAGGGCAGAGGAGAGGAGACTTAAGGACAGAGACTGAGGAAAAACACCAGAGAAACTTAACAACTGGTTCTGATTTTACAGTATATTGGACACTGAGCAGTGATCCAGTATAAGCAAACTAGTTTCAAAAAATTTATACTAATGACAATCTTTAGTTTGACATTTTTGTGTAAATACAGTTGAAGTCAGAATTATAAGCCCCCTTCGAATAGTTTTCTACTTTTTAAACATTTTCCAAATTATGTTTAACAGAGCAAGGAAATGTTTACAGTATGTCTGATAATATTTTTTCTTCTAGAGAAAGTCTCTTTTGTTTTATTTCGGCTAGAATAAAAAGCAGTTTTTATTTTTTTTAAACACCATTTTAGGGACAAAATTATTAGCTCCTTTAAGCTATATTTTTTCTCGATAATCTACAGAACAAACCATTATTTTACAATAGCTTGCCTAATTACCCTAACCTGCCTAGTTAACCTAGTTAAGCCTTTAAATGTCACTTTAAGCTGTGTTGAAGTGTCTTGAAAAATATCTAGTCAAATATTATTTACTGTCATCATGGCAAACATAAAATAAATCAGTTATTTGAGATGAGTTTTTAAAACTAATATGTTTAGAAATGTGTTGAAAAAAATCTTCTCCTTATTAAACAGAAATTGGGGAAAAATAAACAAGCAGACTAATAATTCTGACTTCAACTGTGTATGTATTTTTAAGGAATACTTTTTTTTGGTGAAATAAATCAGTTAAAGACAGAGATTTCAATAGTAGGTAATAATTTAGTTTATGTGCTAATTCTCACTGTTAACTAGTGGCTGATTAACTGTCTGTTGTTAAGACGTTGGCTGTTTGTTAGTTAGTGTTGGTCACATATTTTGCCTGATCTTATTTTACATTCCTGATCCTACCTAAACTATTAATAATAATAATACTATTATTAAGCAGTAGTAAAAATTATAGGTAATGGTTGTTTATATTCAAAATTGAATAAAAAATTAAGTGTGACTATTTTATATAAATGTAAATCATTAAAGCGTTAAAAATACAGTAATAAAAAAATAATAAATCTGTCATGCATTGCTTTAATATTAGGCAATTTCAACATGCATAATAATGATTTGCAATCTTGATCTATCTAGATTTGATCTTGACTTTAAAAGAAATTTAATTCAGGTTTCCTGTCACACACACACACACACACACACATACATATATATATATATATATATATATATATATATATATATATATATATATATATATATATATATATATATATATATGAGCAATATCACACGAGTAGCAGTTTGATATGGCTGTATATCGACACTGGTGGGAGGCGTGCCTTAGTGCCCCCACCAGTGCCGATATACAGCCATATCGTACTGCTACGAGTGTGATATTGCGTTATACAACAGTTTGACGGCATAATTGTGTATATAAAAAGAAAATCAAACGTGGAGAGTTTCAAAAACCCTTTTGTATGAGGAACTACTGTCTTCCGCGTTGGATCGCAGTTAAACAGCTGAGCAAGCATCTTTTAAACTTTAGATCTGTAGTGTCTGCTTTTTGCTGGGTGTAAGTGGGCGGAGTAATACACAAAGGGGAAAGAGCCTGTACAGGTGCTGATATTACTTAAATATATCACGGCTATAAGCCGTATATATATATATATATATATATATATATATATATATATATATATATATATATATATATATATATATATATATATATATATAAACATTAAAAAAGATTTAAATAATCAATTCATTTAACTTGTAATAATAATTGACTTTTTTATACTTATTATATTATACTTTAAATTCATTCATTTAATCAAAATACAGTTTTAAAAAAACAGTATTGTGAAATTATTACAATTTGTAGTTTTTAATATATGTACAAAAGTCTTATGGCCTATCCAAGTTTTAGGAACAGCAAATAATAACTTGACTTCTAGTTGATCATTTAGTATTAGAAGTGGCTTATATGAAAGGCAAAAGCCTCTAGATTATGCTTATTTTACCAAAATAAAATATGATCATGCCTTAATTTTTAATTATTTAATTATGACGGTAAGGTGTGACTTTGCTTAGACAAAAGTCTTAACTTAATAATAAAGTCATCTGGAATAACAAAGAAAGCATTTCTGCAGGACTCCCAGAGTTCATCAAGATTCTTTGGATTCATCTTTAATGCCTCTTCCTTCATCTTACCCCAGAAAAATAACTTACTTAATAATGTTTATGTTTGGTGACTGGGATGGCCAATCCTGGAAGAATTTTCCCTTTCTTGTGGTTTGTAATGTATTGGGTAGCCAAATGTCTTGATACCTCAGGCTGTTGATTTTGCTATCCACTCTGTAGATCTCTCACATGCTCCCCATACTGAATGTAATCCCAAACCATGATTTTTCATTTACCAAACTTGACTGATTTCTGTGAGAATCTCGGATCCATGCAGGTTCCAATAGGTCTTCTGCAGTAATTGTGATGATTGGGATGCAGTTTAACAGATGATTCATGGGAAAAATACCTTCTGCCACTTTTTTCCAAATTATCAAGTTATTATTTGTTGCACTTTCGACTGGGATCGATGACAAGACATCAGGGAGTACAAATAACATACAATAACTTCTTAAAATATATAATACTAATAAAAATTTACAAGTCAAATAATATTAAACCCCCTGAATATTTTGACCCCCTGAAATCCTAAATCGCATAATTTACCACAATATCATTCATCAAAAGTCAGATAACACATAGAATGTGAGATAACTGAATATTCCACCCTTTTATAACAAAGGAAAAGAGAGTGAGCTGTAAGAGAGTTCAGATGAAATATAAGTACAGATGACTAATGAAGAGTTTGCCCTCACCGTGGGTTTCTTGCCCTCCTTTAGGACTGTTTTTCTGCGTAAGACGCCCTGAACGGTGACGGCTCCTGGGTACAGATGAACCGCCAGCTCCTCCGACTCTGCAGAGCTACAGACACAACACACACACATACCTTTCAAAACACACACATTACTCACACAAACACATTTATTAAATGAAAACCGCATCCCAAAGAAATTATGTCAAGAAAGTAGGAATGTCTGAAACAGAGAGAATGAGTGAAGTGTGACACACCATTAGAGTTAAAAGGGTTCGATATCAGTCTTAAATGGTAATCTGTTAGCCTACTGCTAGCATTTTCAACACATGGCTAACACATACTAGCTGTTATTACCTTGATTTAGTATGCTGCAAGCATGTTTTTTTAGGCACCATGAAATTGAATATTCTCTTATTTAGCATATTGCTAGAATAAATTAGCAAGTTAGCATTTTTACACAACATTAACAAGTTAGCTGCTGCTAGAAGGTTTAACAATTTGGCACAATGTGATGTAACAACACAATAATTCACAAACACTTTTTATAAAACCCACATTATAAACTCGGAAATTACAGAACAGAGTAAATGTGATGTTGTTAAAGTCATTTTTTCATATTAGCCTATTGTTAGCTTTTAGCACATGGCTACTTCATACTAGCTGTTATTACCTTGGTTTAGTATGCTGCTAGCATGTTTCTTTAAGCTCATAACAATCACAAATTTTAATATTTCTAGAATATTTCTCATGTTTAGAAGAATTAATTAGCAAGTTAGCATTTTTTACACAACACGGACAAGCTGCTGCTAGCATGTTTTAACACATATAACATTAATTCATCCACTTAATATAACAAACGTCACATCATAAACTTAATCACTATAGCAAAAATACATTTAATAAAAACAAAGCCACAATGTGAAGAAAAAGTGAGAACGTCTGCAGGAAATGGAGAGTGAACGAGCAAAGTGTGAACCATTTACAAAGTAGCATTGACTGATATTCGTCTTAAATGTACTGTATAGTTAATCCAAAAATAAACAGTGTCATCATTCAGTCAACCTTATGTATACCAAAACAAATATTAAATTCTAAGGAACTAAGCAATTCATTTAGACTGGTTGTGATTCATTTCATTTATGATTGGATTCAAAAGGGTGAATCATTTATGAACCTGCCAAGTAAAACTAGTACAGATGTCAATACTATGGTTGCCTAATTTCAATATTTTCTCACACAAAGTTGCTGTACAATTTCAGACTTGAAAAAATAATTATGCTTTCTGAAGCCTCAACATAAAATCTTTGTAACTTTATAAAAAATTAAAATTAAGATAGTCTTTTTAAGAGTTTCAGTTGCAAGACTGAATTGGAACGAGGGTGAGTGAATCATACCTTTTGTATTTTTTTCTCATTTTTACAATGACAAAAGGTTTGACTTTCCACAAGAACAGGAAGAGCAATTCTACAGCCCACATTTGTTGTGTCTACATTTCACATCCACAAAACATTAATATATTATACATTTCCAAATATAATCAACAGAAAAACACCTTATGTCTTGTTTCCACTAAGTGGTACAGTTTGGTACGGTATGGCACCTTAATCAGGTTAAGGTCTCCCCTCCACTTTCAACATAAAGTTGTCGTCGATGTCATTCTCGCTTGAAGTTCGTATGAGATCTATGAACACGATTTGATTATAGCTAAGGATCAATGATAACATGAAATAGCCTACTGTAACATCTGCAATTATATATACAACATAATAAAAAAATAAATACATAAAACATTTGTGAACACATACTGAGACTTAGAGTCTCTGAAATGTTACCAATTACAAATAAAAACTACCCAAAACTTACACTTATAGGCCTTATTTGGGTTTATAAACGATATGAAACATACTGTACAGTCAGTACAAACCTCTTATCTTCAATCTTCACCAGCACATGTAACGTTAACATCTTTTTAAAAAGTTATTCCGTCCTTCCAAGATCATGATAGTCCAAAAAGCGATGATAAATAATTAAACATCAGTTTAATTCTCCTTTTTTTCGTGCTTTACTCTGCCGTTTATCCATTTCTGAAAGGATGCCAGAGCACTTTAATAATCATGCGCACGTTATTATTATTATGAGCTCAAGTTTGTTATTTCAAATAGCTCTCTAGATAAAGTAAGTAAAACCACTCGCGCTTTTAGACGGCCTCGTAAACAACAACAGGACACGGCAGATTCTGCTCTTCTTCTTGGCTTTCCGGCTGTTCATCAAGACAACGACAAAGTTTGTTTGAGCTCGGATCAACCATGGCTCATTATTATATGTTTATATTATTACGGTGTAATGTCTCGGCTGTGTTTTGACATGGCTTCTTGATTTAAGAGTTTTTTTGATATTTGGCCTAAAAACAAAATAAAAAAACAAAATAAGAAAAACTTTTTTTTTTCAGTTTAATACAGTACTTTTGTAATACCTTATCTGCAAAATACGATGGGACCATCGCAGCTGGCCCACCTTTACAGGTAGTCTGCCCTGCACCAACTGTGGGCCAGTGTCATAATTCCCCCCCTCCTTTCTCCCTTCAGCACCAGTTAGGGAGTTAGGGATTACAGCCTGTCATCAGATGGGCACCCCTCTTTCTTTGGTGTTTCACCGATTTAAGCCCATGACACCTCGGCAGGGCTTGACAGCAGATCCAGCATCCTGAATCTACTCCTGCTGACCACCACCCAACTCTATGATATGGTTTGTCTTTCAACAGGATGGCTTTTCCACCGAACCTCCCTTTGTTGCCAAATTCAGCGAGATGTTGCTTCCACCTCTTCAGTGACCTTTTCTACAAGCCGTTTCCTTGCCATTCCTTCAATTGGAATGAAGGAATGGCAATTCCTACTGGTAAATTTCAGGCCTTCATTCTTCTCTCAAGTATGAGGCTTTGATTTTCTTGAGCTTGCCTTTATGGGCCTATATATATATATATATATATATATATATATATATATATATATATATATATATATATATATATATATATATTATTACTTTATTATTTGAGATACTTATTATATTATTAACATTTTATCACAATAATAATGTATTAATTATTACAATAGTTTTTTTAACCTTGCATGCAGTTTTTAGATTACGTACATTAAGTAAATTTTGAAATATCACAGGGGAAATATCCCAATGCTTGAATGGATTGTAGTTCTTGTCCTCGTTACAGTTGTAAGTACAAAAGTCTTTGTCTTTTTGTCTGAATTTCATAGAATTTGTTGCTTCGACTAGTTTGCAATGTCATGACCCTCTTCATATAATGGTTTGCTGGCTTAGAACACTAACAAAGACTTAAAAATATAAACTTTTACATCTAAATGAAAAAAAAAAGAATGAGAAAATACTTCCAGAACAAGCACAGCTGTAATAAGTGTACGTGACTAATGCACTCTACAGTAAATAAGCTGATTTGCCAAATTAGGTGGTTTCTATTAACCATGAGCAACATATGTGCGTCATTCCTAATCTGTTTCTTTTCAAAATCCCTTTTGTTTGAAGCAATGTTTCAAAAACGGTTTTAGCCTGCTGTGCTAGTCTCAGCATGATAAACCCCTGTCTGAGAACTTGAGTCTCGCAATTAAAGTTACCCTTTTAAAAGCACCGTTGTGGCCATCAAAGCACTGTTTGTGTAACAAACTCACCACATTCTGCAATACATTTCAGAACAATTACTGTCAGACTTCAAATCGTCTGCGCTGAGAAGTGTTCCCGTTGTTATTTAAATAATATGCATCTGCGGTCATCGCAATTTGCTCTATTTATTTGTTGAACTCATGCCAGTGACTGCAATTATCATTTGTTTTACAACACATTCAGTCATGGTTTAAACATCCCTGTCATTGTTATGCTCTATTTAGTCTTTTTTTAGTTTAGACTAAACATGTTTTAGGGCAGCACGGTGGCTCAGTGGTTAGCACTGCCACCTCACAGCAAGGAGGTCACTGGTTGGAGTCCCGGCTTGGTCAGTTGGCATTTCTGTGTGGAGTTTGCATGTTTCCTTCGAGGTACTCCGGTTTCTCCCACAGTCCAAAGATATGCTCTATAGGTCATTTGGATGATCTTTGGCTTTAGTACATGAATTTATGTGTGTAAATGCGAGAGTGTACAGGTGTTTTTAGCACTGGGTTGTATCTGGAAGGGCATCCACTGCGTAAAACAAATCTTGCAATAGTTGGAACTAATGAATTAAGGAAAAAAAGTGAATTATGTCAGATCCACCTTAATTATTGAGATCTTGACCCCACTTGTTTACCTAATGCATATGTTATTGTGAAAGTAGAGATGTGTGAAGTTTATTATGAATGATAATATTTTACATTTGCGGTTTAACCTCTTAAGGCCCGAGGAGTTTTTTTACATGCATTTTTTTTTATTTCTCTTTGCTATTTAGGCTTATTGAAACCTACTTAGAATGAAAACTTAAGTGTCATCTTTTGATTTGATGTACTTTTAGAGAAAAACTGGTCCGAATTTACATAAAACACCTTTTCTGACTGTAATGCATATAAAACGTATACTTTTTAATGGAACATGTTTTGACTATCAGAGAGTAAAAACAAAATTTTATGCCCATTTTGGGCAGTTAAAAATAGTGTTTGGGACATTTCATATGGTGCAAAACAGTTGCAGGATGACTCTATGTCTGTAACAAAACATAAAACATTCAAAGTATTTTAAATAGTCAAATTAAGCGCTAAAATGTGCTGTCCACGTATGTGGCCACTATGCCCTAGGAGGTTAAATGAAACGTGAGCTTGCCAATTTTTAGTGAAAGTCCAAAGGCATAGACTGATGAAGCCTTCAGAATGTCTTTAGGTAAAAATTAAAAAAAGCACAAAAACATCTATGTTTTTGTTTAAGACATTTATAAAATATGACACCATGACATGATTTTACACAAAAAGTGTTGTTTTCCGAAATATCAAAACATGTATGCAATCAGAGATATGACACTGATGTAAAAAAAAGTAATTAACAACATTAAGTAAAAAAACAAAAAAATAAATAAAAATAAATAAATAAATAATTTCAACAATTCCAAACAAAACCGGAGAAGAATATTTTATGCATCTAAAGTGTTTTGCTACACAATGAATCTACAGTTGATTACAGTACATTTGATTATGCACATTTTGAAGTAATCACAGGAGAAACAAGTAAAGGGTACACCAAATTTCTCCAAATGACTCCATAGCACTTGCCTTGTTTACTGTTGGTTACTAGGTTACCAATACTATAATCAGCCACTCTAATAAACTGACGCAAATGAACCTAATTTGCATTTAGGATTTTTTCTTTTTTATAAACTTTGAAAAGATTTCCTTCACACTAGGGCCTCTATTTTGACAGTCCATGCGCAGAGCGCAGAGTGCAAAACGCAGGGCGCAAACACTTTCAGGGCGTGTCAGGACTAGGGGTGTCACGATTTCGATTTTTAATCGAAATCGATCGAAATTCATGCTCAATTTCGATTATCGAATCAAAAAATAGAATCGTTGATGCTGCCACGCCCCCATGTCACGTCAGCTTGGCTTGCCAAGCCGGGAAAAAACAGGCTTGTTGAAGTGCTTGTTAAACTGCATAAGCAGGAGACCCGTCGACAGAGCTTAAACCCTCTTCTCTTTCAATGAAGTCGCCGGTGTGTAAGCATTTTGGATTTCCAGTGAGTTATGTTGACAACGTTCGTGTTTTCGATAAAAAAAAACACAGTTTTGCAAGCTCTGCTATGTACGTATTACGTACGGTTCGTCCGATAGACAACACCGGCATCGAGATCCTCCGCCCGCCCCCGTTGCAAATCCGCTTGCAAAAAGTACACACTCAGGCCTTGTTTACACTGTCTTTGTTTTTAAATGGCATTTTAGAACGACAACGATTTGACATCCACAGTGGCGTGAGGCATTTCTGAGCAGCCCTCCTTCCTCTCTAGTCTCTACCTCTGAAAACACACAGCCATGCGCTCGAGAGAGCAGGTCCAGGCAGTCAGAGGACTGCTTCAATCTTTCACTCACTTGTACTTAGTCATTTTAGCGAACACCTTAGATACTGTTGGCTGGTTCCTGTTGGTTGTGCTTCTTTTTTACCGACGCCATTATAACGACACAGATCACTGCCTATTCACGAGTCCCGTAGAAAAATTGATTGACAGGTGGTAATTATGTGTATCTTGCCTTTATTAATTTACTGTATGATTTGTTTATGGGTAAAACAAAGACCATACAGGTCAGGTAGTTTAAATGGTAGGCTACAAATAATTAATTGGTCATTAATTAATTAATTATTTATAATCGATAATCGAATCGAATCGTTCTTTTAGAATTGAAAATGTTATCGAATCGAGGATTTGGAGGATCGTGACACCCTTAGTCAGGACGCGTTTTTGCTCATTTAAGGACGGGAAATCTGCCTTGCGCCGTGGCGCATGGTCTAAAAGGGTTGAGTTTATTTTCTTGATGAGTTATAGGTGTGTTTTGAGAATAAATCAATTAGAGTCTCATCTCCTATTCCCTTTAAGACCCAGCTGCGTCGCGCCAAGAGCGCATTTACAGGAGGCAAAGTAAGTCTAAGTGGAAAAAATTAGCATTTCACAAGCAAACAGTTAACAGTTAACAGAGCATCTACTGCGTGAGAATGAGAGATAATGGAACTACTTTCACATTCGCTTTCACATTGGATAGGGAAACCTTCACGCACTGACATCAATTAGTCTATAAATACATAATTTTGTTTGTTAAGCGCAAATATTCGTTTCAAAACTATTTCTAAATTCAGTTCTAATTTCCAGCAAAGGAATAAATGAACAATAATAACAAAATGTGCTCAAAAACTTGAGTTATATCCTAAAACACATGCTGTGCCCCATATGGTCTAAAACCTGACAGGTGGGCAAATCTAAGCTTGTTTTTAATAAAACAAATATACATATGGATATAATAAATAATACTGCTAATAATAATAACATTATACAAAAGCAAATTGTTATGAATGAACTGAAAAAGCCTCCCGAGATGAAGAAGACATAAAAGCAGTGATTTTTCATATTTATTTAGGCTAGAAAATAATGTTTTGTAATATTTTAATCTTTTATTTTTATATCCTATATCTATTCTTATTATATCCTTTATATATCCTTAATATTTAAATTTTTTCATATGTACTGTAAAGATATTTGCCTATTGCTCTCTTGTGCGTATTAAGCAGTGCGTAAGCGAGGCAACAACTCTGCGCCGGAGTTAAGACCGGGTTAGTTTTGGTCTAATGAAATATCTATTATAGTTTCTCAAAATAGCAACGCGCCAGCGGTCCACCTCAGAACGCCTTCCTTTTTAGACCAGAACGCCTATGGGCGCACACATTTGGGCGCATTTGCTATTTAAACAGCGTAGCGCAACGCCTCAAAACGACTCTTGCCACACCTTGCGCCACACTGCGCCGGGTTAATGATAGGGCCCTAGGACTGACGAACATTGGCTATTTCTCAATATGCTTTCTTGTCTGTACTTGTGCTCTTATGTCGTCGTGAAACATCATCAACCGTCGCCAAAGTACTGTTCCAATTCAGAGTTTACACCTTGCCAAGTACAGATAAAGTTCCCGGATGTGTACTTGCTCCGCCCCTTTTGTCAAGGATGCTTCGAGAGGTGACTAGTGTGAACTTACAAAGTAGCAATGAAAGCTAATGGCGAAGGAGAAAACCTGCACGTTTTAAAAATACCCCTCTGTTTTACAAATTAAAGTTTGAAGAGTATTTAGGCGAGAATGTAGTTGTTTTAAACTCGAATCGGCAGTTTATTTATAAAGATAGCACATTTTTGGTGATGTGCCTGTCAGCAGAAGCTTCGTCATCACCTCCACAGCCAAGAGCAGCTTTACATCGGCCAGTCTATCTCGGATGTACCACTGGATTGCATCTGTCCATTGTAGTTAAAACATGATAGTTAATACATTTAGTGCATATCTAACAAACCGTTTTTGACCTTATAAATGTATTATTTGTTATTAAATGTATTATTTTGTTATCTTTTATAATTGTCTTTAATTATGTTACAGTGTTGTACAAGGTATGTTTTTGTTTACCAAATTGCTTAACGTTATCTTTATTACTTATTGTGTACGTTTTGTACTATAATGTCCATTGTAGTCTATTTTTATAATCTGATTATAAAAGACATGAGTCTGTGTATAATAACCCATACATCACATTTATAATTATTCATGTTTTTATTTTCTTAAATCAAAAATGTAGATTTATAATGTAAATATAATATTAATTATAAGGCTGTGCTTTTTATAATTAAACCATTTTATTGTTAATGTACAGTGAAAATGATCAATCCATGGTGACGTATAAAGTACACTGCATGCTGTTCCATTTGAAGAAGTACTCGACTTTCGTTCTCGCGTACTCTGGAGTTTGTTCTTCCTAGTCTGAACTTGGCAAGCCTGAACTTCTAAGGACGCAAGTCCGAACCTTGCATACTTGGTATTGAGAAACAGCCATTTTCAAATCCTGTATTCTACAAAATTTTATAATGTTAATCAGCTTTCTACTTTTTTTTAGTTATACAAAGTTTAACTTTTAATTTTTTTAGTCAGTTTGTATGATGCAAGTTGAAATGACTATAAATGTTCCTTTGATTCAACAAAAATCCTAGACTAGACTTGTATATTTCAGAGTATCAGATAACCCTTTCCTGTTGAAGATGGTTACATTGCAGTAGTAGCCTTGTGTTTACATGTCAAATAATAAAACACAGTATCATTCATCCATTCATTCATCCATCCATCCATTCATTCGTTTGTTTGTTAGTTAGTTAGTTCGTTCGTTCCTTCATTCATTCATTCAATTGTTTATTCATTCATTAATTTTCCTTTGGCTTAGTCCCTTATTTATCAGGGGTTGCCCCAGTAGAATGAACGGCCAACTATTCTAGCATATGCTATCACGCAGTGGATGCCCTTCCAGCCGCAACACTGTCACATTCACACTCACTAATACACTGCAGCAAATTAAGTTCAACTAATTCACCTAAAGCGCATGTGTTTGGACTGTTGGGGAAACCGGACCACCTAAAGAAAACACATGCGAACACGGGGAGAACATGCAAACTCCACACAGAATGCCAACTGACTTGAACCAGCGAACTTCTTGCTGTGTGCTCTTTCGAAATCAGTTGAATTGTCTCACATTAGTGAACTTTTATGTAGGCAAAACTAAGTCCGTCATCAATAATGTAGGAGCATATGATGTACAGAACACGCATAAGCCACTTTCTAATCAAGCAGCTTTATGTCAGTCAACAAGGCACACTTTAACACAATCTCATGGTAATTAGTAACAGCTTGATGCTTTGGGAAATCAGTGGCTAATTCACATCTTGTTTGTACAGTATGTTTTCATACAATCTGTTCATGTAAGTAAAAAAAAACCCCAGAGATTTAGCTTTTTGTGCTGGTGTGTAAGCGCAACCCTTGATGTATGCATTATCCATAATTTCATTGTATTTCCCCTCACATCCTTGTGAAGACTCATAAGAGCTGTGTTTGCAGCTCTTATGTTAATGTTGGTGGATACTTTACACTTTTATTGTATTCCTGCTAAGTGTAAACAGTAAAGCATCTTTCACTGAAATACATCTTAACACCTTGCCGTGTTATCCTAAAATGTGCTTCTTTGCAACCGAAGAGTTTAGATCAGTAGTGTATGTCTGAAGAACAGAAAGCAAGAGCAATCAGAAGAAATGCATCAGCGGCTTTTTAATTTTTTTGCTTAGCAGCAACAAGCCACTGTTGGAGCAGAAGAGTCAACAACAGCACGTGTGTGATTTAGAATAGCCCACCACCTGATTCCACAGCCAGAAAACACACACGGCACACTGTGACGGCGACAGTTCACCAGTCAGATGATGCTTTTCCACTGGTGGGGATGGCAGGGGTTAGGGGGTTTACACAGTACCTCATACTTTTTCAGTATCTTCTAACTGGCTGATGTTTGAAATGATCTCTTCTGTTACTAAAGCATGACATGTAAATACTGCAGATAACTGATTGACCAGAGAGATTCATCAATCCCTGAGCCATTTAAGTCCGAGTGAAATCATAAATGTACAATTTTGCTAGTGAACATTGTTATTCTTTAGGTGAACAATCCATTCGTGTGAGTTAAACTACTTGCGTACAAGTCTAGCACAGGGATGTCAAAACTCGGTCCTGGAGGGCGGGTGTCCTGCAAAGTTTAGCTCAAAACCTATTCAGACACAGCTGGGCTAGCTCTTACTAGGCTTTCTAGAAACATCCTTGCAGATGTGTTGAGGTAAGATGGAGCTTAATTCTGCTCAACACCTGCCCTCCAGGACCAAGTTTGGACACATCTGGTCTAGCACCATTATATTTATCTGAGCATTTAATCCCATCCTCTCCTAGACGTGCTTTATGCTCGTCTGATACAGTTTTTTTTAACTGCTCAGTCAACGCGGCTAAAATCTATGGGAGACCAGGCATTCTCTTCATTAGCAACTAAATTGTGGAACTCTTTACCCTCTGATAATCACATTGCAGAATCCCTGAATACTGTATGTTTAAATCATCTTCAAAAACCTATATTTTTAGGGTAGATTTATCTGACTTTTATTTGACTTTTATATGATTTATAGATCTATTACTATTAATATTTTGTGTTTTTAATTATTTTTTATTATTACATTTACTGCTGCACATTTTATGTATGTAAAGTGCCTTGAGATGCTACTTTTAAATAAGTTTATTTTATAAAAATAAAGTTTATTATTATTATTATTATTATTATTATTGTTATTATTATTATAACAAAACAATTCTTTTGGTAATCTTCTAATCAAGTTCTGATCATTTGCTTCCTTGTTTGGAGTGGCGGTCCTTGTTTGTTGACGTCAGTTTGACTGCTTCAGCCACAATATTCTAAGCCACGCCCTTCTAACCGTTAGTTTGCTATGAGGCAATGATACGCAAAAAGAAAGCCCCACCCCCTACTCAAAATTCGGTTTTAGTTGGAAGTACATCAACATACTGAAATATATATTCAGTACAACAAACTTCCAGTTCACACTGATGTTACATTTGCTTCAAGACTCCAAACGAGTCATCAACAACACAGGATTGTTTAATAGACTGATGCTTGCTATTTAACACGACTGTTAAGTTTGAGTATTAATAAAAGGCTTCCTTTAAGTCAAATGTGAAATTCACCAACTTTAAACTGACATTCACAGACTAAAAGGCTGAATTTCCATTGTCTATAATAAATCTCCATGGTCTTTGATGAATAGAAATACAAGGCGCAGTTGGGCATTGTGTAATATACTGTAAAATTGTTTGACCTTGAATATAATATTTTATGAATTTATAGCAAAGAACAATGGCTAATTTACCTCAGATTTTAAAAATAAATGTTCAACGCAAAATAAATGTATACAACCCAGGTATGTAAATCTGTACCATACGAGGTAATTTTTGAGCCATGGTACAGCAACAAAGTTCTTTGATTATTCCGCCAGAAAGAGAATATAGTTTCTAGCTTTTTGGGCCTTTAAAAGAGCCTTAGTACACAACTACAGTGTCAAGCTTTAAACAGGAAAATTATTTAAAAAATCTTTTTAAGATGCTAATGGTCTAATCCTATTCAATGATTTATGCTAAGCTAAGCTAAAAGTGCTTCAGTCAGACTTGCTATTGGCTAAATAATTCAGTAATGGTAAAACTCAGCTGTTTAACTCTAGGGAATTTATTAAAAAGATGGAGTGTTCCTTTAAAATCCCCTTAAAGAAATATCATAATAACTAGTGGGCCGAGGAGTAGATCCAGCAAAATGAGGCGACCGAGAATGTCATACTAGTAGAGGCGCACACCTATAACGACATATTTATATTTAAATATTTATTCCCACCCACTCTGAAGTGATGGTAAACTGCAGTGGAAACGCAAACAGAGTCGTACCCCGCAGTGGAAAAGCACCAAGAAAGACAGAGAGAGACCCTGACGGAGGTTGTTGGTTTTACCTGCTGGGCCTGAGCGATCCTCTGCAGGACATGCGGCCCACTCTGGTGACGGGACCCAGAGAGTGGTAGAATCGAGTCCTGTAGAGTGTCAGTGGTCAGTCAGAGCCCTCACACACACACACACACACACAACACAGCACAGCCGCGGCCTTTCTGAGTCTCCTTCTGTGAGCTGAACATTCTGCCTAACACGCTGGTAATGCTACAGCCAATGATATACTTAGAAAGAAGAGAAGCCAAAAATGGATACACTGTTGATATATTTAGGATAATACTAATAGTGTACACTACCTTAATAAAGTCTTGTAGCCTATTTAAGTTTTAGGAACAACAAATAACTTGATTTCCAGTTGATCATTTAGTATCAGAAGTAGCTTATATGAAAGGCAAAGGCCTTTAGATTATGCTTATTTTACCAAAATAAAATATGATCATGCCTTGATATTTAATTTTTAATTAGGACAGTAAGGTCTGACTTTGCTTAGACAAAAGTCTTATCACTTAACAGAAATAATGTACAGTATAGAATATAAAGTCATAGTGCAGTGGAAAAAGAATTAATATTTTGTATGACTCCCATCAGCTTAGAAGACTGCATCCATACATCTCTGCAATGACTCAAATCACGTATTAATAAAGTCATCTGGAATGGCAAAGAAAGCGTTGTTGCAGGACTCCCAGAGTTCATCAAGATTCTTTGGATCCATCTTCAATCCTCCGCTATCTTACCCCAGACATGCTCAATAATGTTCATATCTGGTGACTGGGTTGGCCAATCCTGGAACACCTTGACCTTCTTCGCTTTCAGGTATTTCAGGATTTTTCCTTCACCAAACTTGACTGATTTCTGTGAGAATCTTGGGCCCATGCAGGTTCCAATCGGTCTTCTGCAGTATTGGTGATGATTTGGATGCAGTTCAACAGATGATTCATCAGAAAAATCTACCTTCTGACACTTTTCCAAATGATCAACTAGTAAAATAATAAAGTTATTATTATTTTTTGCCATTACAACTAGGATCAACGACAAGGCTTTTGTTAGGTAATGTAAATGGGTCAAAGATAAGACACCCAAATTTGGTGATAGGCTCAAAATTAAATTTTCAAAACTGATTTAATTGATAAAGAATGGGGGAAAATGGGTGAAACTTTATTTTAAGGTGCCTTTTTTACACATATTGTTACTTTACATAAACTTACTATAGTAATTACAATTAATTACGCATAATTACTCAAACCTAACTTTCATTATGAGCCTAACCATATAGTAAGTCCATAAAATTTATTAATATTACTCTTTAGTTAAATTAAAGTTTACATTGTAACAAAGACACCTTAAAATAAAGTGTAAACCCAAATGTCAAAATAAAACGTGAAAAAATGTTTTGTAATATAATATTGTAAAATATTACAAATATTATTTCATTATCATCCAGCATATCAAATAAAATGATGCAAAAGTTATGGCATTATGCAGAGATTGTTGTGTAAAAACACTTATTCTGTTGTAAAATTTTAATATACATACAGTTGAAGTCAGAATTACTATCACTGAATCACTGAATTATTTGCCCTCTGTTAATATTTTTTCCAATTTTCTGTTTAACAAAGAGAAGATATTTTAACACATTTCTAAACCTAATAGTTTTAGTAACTAATTTCTAATAACTGGTTTATTTTATCTTTGCCATGATGACAGTAAATATTATTTGACTAGATGTTTTCCAAGACACTTCTATACAGCTTAAAGTGACATTTAAAGGCTTAACTAGGTTAATTAGGTTAACTAGGCAGGTTAGGGTGATTAGGCAAGTTATTGAATAATGATGGTTTGTTCAGTAGACTATCGAGAGAAAAAAAGGAAACAGCTTAAAGGGGCTAAGTTTATTCTTTTATTTTTTTTTTACCTTAAAATGGTTTTTAAAATATAAAAAACTGCTTTTATTCTAGCCGAAATAAAACAAATAAGACTTTCTCCAGAAGTAAAATTATTATTAAGACATACTGTGAAAATATCCTTGCTCTGTTAAACATCATTTGGGAAATATTTAAAAAAGTAAAAAAAAAACCAAAGGGGGCTAATAATTCTTACTTCAACTGTACATAAAAGCAATCATAAGATACTATATTGATTTAATAAAAATTCTGATAAATGATTAAAACCTAGTGTTTTAAAAGATGTTTTTAATTTTAAAATATAAAAAATGTCAGTTTATTAGTATTTTGATTGATTGCAATTCATTGTGAATCTTTTAATTTGCCATTAAATGATTATGAATTTGCATGACAACACTATTATTGCAAAGCAGTCTTACACTGAATGGCATTTTAAGTGAATTGTCAGAAGTGATTAGCCAACAAACATATGATTAATACATACTGTACTTCATTATTCATAACTGACCATCATCCATTCATTTAGAACACAGAAGGAGACAAAAAAGGCATTTTCAACATGCATGTAGACTACAGCTGATGCATGTGTTTTTGTACACCTGATGCAGTAAGCAGCTGCTGTCACGCATAACTCTCTCACACGGAGTTTCTGCTGCAGGAGGTTAATCTCATTAGCCAGAGGCAGAGCATTTTTTGACGATCATTTGGGGTCAAAGAAAAAGCACAGGCAGCTCAAGAGCGCAGGAGACACTCTTTTATGCCAAAAAACACACGTTCAAGTGCAAACGTCTTTTCACATGCTTTTTAATTAGGGGAAAAGTCTTGAAGCAGTTTGTCTCACGTGAGATTGTCGATTCATTATTAATGATTAATGATAGAATTAACCAATTTTTATAAAGTGTGTAAGAGAAAATGCTTGTGTTAAGTTGATGATGATGATGATGATGATGATAAAGTAACAACATTCCAGCATGTTCAATGATAACATGCCTGTCTGCATTCACACATATGTTTATGTACACCACAGGTCAAAGCACTGGGATCAGTGTTTTTTTCCTCTCTTTCTCAAAGTCTGCATTTAGCTGATCAAGTGTACAATAGAATCTGAAGTATTAACTGATTTTAAAAGAGCTGTTTTTTTTTAACCAAATGCAATAAAAATATATATTTACTTCTCAGATGTAAAGCTAAATTGTCAGCATCATTACTCCAGTCTCTGGCATCATATAATCATTTAGAAATCATTATAATCTCCGGCTCAAGAAATATGTGTTGTCATTATTATTGTTGAAAACCACAGGGCTGCTTCATATTTTGTAGATAATGTACATATTCTTACTTTTAATAATAAGGACCACATTAATTGTTCAAAAGAGAAACAAATAAATAAAAAATTAAATAAAGAAATGTGAAAATAAATAAAATAAATAAACAAACAAATAAATAAATAAATAAATAAATAAAAACATTGGCTCAAAGGGTCAAACATCAAAAAATAAGGTCAATAATCTTGGTGTTATTCTAAAGTCAAATCTGAGTTTAGCAGTCTCGTCAAAGCAGTAGATAAATCAGCGTACTATCATCTCAAAAACATTGCAAGAATTAAATGCTTTGTTTCCAGTGAAGACTTAGAGAAACTTGTTCATGCTTATCACCAGCAGAGTGGATTACTGTAATGGGCTTCTCACTGTCCTTTCCAAAAACACAGTCAGACAGCTCATCCAGAATGCTGCAGCCAGGATTCTGACCAGAACCAGCAAATCACACCTGTCCTTAGGTTTTACACTGACCCCCAGTTACATTCAGAATAGATTTTAAAGTATTTTTACTTGTCTATAAATTACTAAATGGCCTAGGACCTCAATACCTTACAGATATGCTTGCTGAATACAAACCTAACAGATCATTAGGATCAAGTAAATTAGAAATAGCAAATAGTTTTAATATCTCATCTCTAATAACTGATTTATTTTATCTTTGCCATGAAGACAGTAAACAATATTTTACTAGATATTTTTAAGACACTTCTATACAGCTTAAAGTGAGATTTAAAGTCTTAACTAGGTGAATTAAGTAAACTAGGCAGGTTAGGTAATTAGGCAAGTTATTGTATAACAGTGGTTTGTTCTGTAGACTATCGAAAAAAAAATATAGCCTAAGGGTGATAATAATTTTGTCCCTAAAATGGTGTTTACAAAATTAAAAACTGCTTTTCTTCAAGCTGAAATAAATCAAATAATAAATGCAATGCTCTATAATAAATGGAACAACAGGGTGCATTGTACATTGTGTAATAATAAAATAATTTCAGCCATTTAACAAAAAAAAAAAAAAAGATAATTTACCTCACAAAAAAAATCTGTGTAAATCTGTAACAAAAGTAATCTCTGAGCCACGGTACACGCTTAAGTATTACACCAGATGGTTTCTAGCCATATGGGTCTGAAAAATAGCAGCTTTTTAATGTCCGTCAGTCTTAGTACATGTCGTAAATACACATGTGTAGAGCTTTAAATAGGAAAATTATTGAAACTTTTTTGAGATGCTAATGGTCTAATCTGATTCAATGATGATTTATGCTAAGCAAAGCTAAAAGTGCTCCGGCCAGACCCAGATATTGGCTAAATGATTCCATAATGGTAAAACTCAACTGTTTAACTCTAGGAAACTTGTTAAATGAATGGAGTGTAAATGATGCAAACAATACAGCTTTGATCACAGAAATAAATTCCATTTCAAACTGCATTTATTATGAAACGGTTATTTTAAATTGTTATATATCACGTAAATCCGAAACACCGACAATCAAATCCGACACAGTGAAACATAGAAAACCCTCTGCTTACTAGCTTTACAAAAGTGTTCCTGCAGACATCACAGTATAAATTGGCTTTAACTGATCCCAAATGTTTGACCGGACGTGTATGTAAATTTGTGGGTGACTGTGTTACAGAAGACTAACCTTTCAAAAGCAGGCCATGACATTTCCTCGCTGAGCTCCGATCCTTCGCTGCTCCCTGAATGAACAGATCATGGCACGTGTTGACTGAACTGACTGGTGCTCGTGATCCAGCAGTGTTGAGTGGGTGTTTATGTATGTTTTACCTAATGAGATCCCGCTGGACAGCGTTGAGCTCTCCGCATGTCCTCGTGTCGGTGTGTGGCTCTCCAGAACACTGTCGTCCAGCAGGTGTCGAGACCCGGCATTGGGGAACGTGGCGCTTTTAAACTCCACCGTGTTTGTTTTGTGGATAAAACTGCAGGATATTGAGAAATGGGAGACAGTTTGAGACACGAATGCAAACGTTTTCTTAATGAACAGAAGTGAATTTCACTCATTTGCTATGTTTCCACCCAACTTTTTATGTGTATTTTGTTTATGGAAATGTCAAATGCGCATCAATTTTGAAAATGTGCATGAAAAAACGTGTGCGCATAACTGAGTAGGATAAACTTCGATAAGAAAAAGTGTGCTTAAACTGCAATAGAAACACTTTTACTGAACAAATAACAATATGAGGATCAAAAAAGCTCATGTGACTTTGTTATAAGAGATCATGTGATGATAAAAACGTGTGAATGGTAAAACCAGCAGGCTGAGCACATTGTAAAACATCTGGAAGGTTGTTTTGGTCATACTAAAACACTGTAACCATTTCAGTATTAGTGTTATTATATACCTCCAGAATTGTCAAGTGTCTGTGCTCCATGTCTCACGCCTTTAAATGCCACAGCGCATACATTACGTGTCAGCATACTCTCTTCTGAGGTGCAAGCAATTAATTAAATAAAGAAAAGATTCACTCAGCTTCTGCTAACGTAGCAAATTCTGTCTTTATTGTTGATATTTGGCGCCAGTTAATCATGAAGTGACAATTTTGCTCTTTTTAACTAGTAGGATGTAAATGCTGCTTTAGTCGAATGTCTTTCATGCGATATTCAATTTTTGCGCACACATTTAATTTGCATCTTTTGATGAAAACATAGCTAAAGACATCCCTGTTGGGAAAAAAATAAGTCTGAATGGCTTCCACTATACCAATAGCATGCAAAACATTACAAACCATCAAATTTCAGCCATTAAATAAGTACATCTTAATTTTTCAAGTGTGTTTTGCGAACATATTCCTTTAGGAAGGTTTTTTTTTTTTTTTTTTAAACATTTCACTAATAGAAAGCCAACTTACGAGCTGAAACCCAAGTGACCAATATGGTTTCCATTAAAGCCAATAGTTTTCAAATTCTCTGATTGTTTCTGTTGTTATTTGCAGCAGGGTTTATTATACTGCTAAAGTGTGAGATAAACAATGAACATTTATTGTACTTTCCAATAATATGCTCCCTGACTATGTTTTCAATGTCTGAGGTTTACATCATTTCAACTAAAAATAAAAAGACAATAATATTGATTTTGACAAAAAATATGAAACATTACATTAACTAGGGGTGTAACGAATCACAGTTGATCTGTGATTCGTAAAAATCACCACCCACAGTTCGGAACACACGTCACCCGCAGATTAATACTTTTTTTTTTACTTGTAGATTAATTCTAAGTTTGTAACGATCACAGAGAGATCGCCTCTCGCATCATTCAAATCACATGTATGACAGCATTTAGACTTTCCTGTAAAACATAATGATGATGGAAGAAGTTGTGGTAGGTTATTCAAGATGAGGTGTTTTTTTTTAATATTATTAAAGGTGTTTTCTGTCACTATTTGTTTAGCCTGCATCAATGCATTCAGTGTGAGCTGCACGATTATTTAATAGATCAGGATCTCAACAACCACGCAACATAAAATATAAATGGTGGTGGTTTGCACGTTTATTAATCCTTCGAATTGCTGCATTCAAATCTGTGTTCAAAAAATGCAAAAATCTTTAGTCTTTTGAGTTATTTGTGAAATTAAAAACTGTCAAATAACACAGAAGTACTGGGATAACCGTTTATAATTTAGATAAAACCACTGATGTTTATGGTAAATATTAAAATCACCATCATATGCATTTAACTTGATGCTCAAAAATGAAAGTTTTAGGTAGCAAATACATTATTTAATCATAAGGTGGCGACAACCAGCCATCAAAAATATGTCACTGAATGATTCTGCAAATGACACATTTAGCAATGAAGCATGAAGTTTTATGAGTAAATGAATCACTTAATAATTTATTGAAAATGAAACTAAACATTTTACAAATTATGTTAGATTTATACATTAGCGTCATCAGTAGTAACAATGAATTTTTCACAGTATTGAATATTTTACTATTTTTTATTATTCAGCTGATAACTGCTGTATTTTATTTTTAATAAAATGACAGCTTCTAAGTTCTGTTTGTTAAAACCAAAAGTATCTTGCAGTACTGCTTTTGTAATAAATGGAAAGCGTTTTACATTTGTCTCCTCTATTTTTTGGCTGATCTGAAAAATTGTCCAATGCATGACTAAAAAACCATAATGTGATCCAAACTGTGAGATTTGTAATCCGTTACACTACAAAAATTTACTGTATAAACAAAACCATTGCAGTAAATGAACCTTTCATGGTAACACTCTACTATTAAGAATTAATCTGTTATCATTGGATAACGAATTGGCTAGCACACAACAACATTTATTAATCTTTACTTACATTAAAAAAAAAAAAAAAAAAACGTTCATTGCTCTAAATTGGAAATTTGTGTTTACATCTACATTTTTGTTAAATTGCAAACAAAATGCTATGGGGCAGTATGGCTTTAACAACTTTTGTTCCTTTTCTCACTAATGCTACATAAAAACTGTGATGGCAGTGCACTTTTCTTTAATGTTTGCTTCCGAAAACATTGGTTGGGCTTAGGCTGCGATTTGTATAATAATGACGTTTCCTATGTCACAAACTCATTAAAGTCCTTCAAAAACTCTGGTTGTTGAGGATAATAGTTCTAAAAATTTGATCGTCACTGAATATAATTTAAATTATTCATGTCCAATCCAAAACAAATGAAGTTTTGTTGTTCAATGTTACCAACAATGGCACTAACTCTGCATCTGCTCCACAAACAGAAGATTTTTTTAATATATAAAGAGTATTGTTAAAGGTCCCGTGAAGTGCTTTAAAATATACAAACGTTTGACAAAATCTTAAATGATACTCGAAGAGAGGGAGGGACGTAGTGTAGCTCCTCCCCTTTTTTCCAAAACAATAGTGTTTTGGTTTATCACAGCTCTGCCAGTGAGAGCGATTTAGCTTAATCACATCAAATAAAAAGCAAATGGCAAACATCTTGAAGGGGGCGGGGCTTGTCAGGCACCAGATAGCATTTGATTGGTTATGATTTGATGAGAAACTGTAGTATGAGTAATATGAATAAAACCATTTAGGCGGAAGCGACAAACTACAAGCTTTACATGTTTATATCAGTTGTATATATTCTAAAGACAAAATCGTATCACTGTTTTGGAGCACACTAGCTTATAGATATCTTAAAAAATAACAATACTGATACTAACATCTAAAAACCTTTATTTTAATTTAATGAAACCTTTAATTACTATTAAATTACCACTAGAAGTGAAGAGAAGTGAATAATGTATACTACTGAATGCAGGAAATGACGTAAACGCACTTATATCCGAGGCTGTGGCACTTCCTGTGTCCGTATGTGATGAGGTTTCGGGGTGAGGGTGGTGTTGGGGGGACTTTAGGCAAGGCTCCTTCAGCAACATTACCATGACGACCACATAATGGTGATGCAGATATGTCTGGACCTGTGTCAAACAAACAGCAAACACAAAAAACAACAGTGTGTGTGGCGTGTTCAGTATTTAACATACAGCTGTGACAATCTGTGAATGTGCCACTTTGTTATGGTATAGTGTGGCTAAACTCCGCCTCCAGAGAAAATCAGCAAAGCCTACTTATACACCACTGGCTGTTTAGCTCCGCCCACTAATTTAAGAATGTGATAGGTAAATAATGAAAGACTCAAATCCAACTACAAACCAAACAAGAAAATAATAAAAAATATAAGGCAAAAACAATCTATTTTTTGTGAAGTTTCCTGATATGTCATTGGTCATTCGTTCACTTTATTTTACTACAAATTTGCAGCAACTTGATGCATGATTTTCAGAAAGATTCCATATCGCACTCATCTCAGCCTCTCATTTCTCTTCGAGAGCTTACTCTGCTTCTACCTACCATGATAATAAGTAATGAATACTTTAGCTCATCCATCAAAATGATTTCTGCAGGAGTCCCGTAGGATGTAATAAAGACCACAACTCCTATGATTCCAAACTCATTCAGTGCATAATCAAAATGCGCCTTTGTTTGTTGTGAATATGCCCCCTCTAGTGGTGAAAATCGCATACTGTCTTAAAAAATACCAACAAGCCTGGTTAGTTTCAGTGTGTTTCTCACCTGTGAGGTCTTCTCTAGAGGCAGTGGTGCGAGGCGTGCTGGTAGCTGGTGGCTCAATCTTTAGGGACAACCTGACATGCACAAACAAAGTCTGTTACTAAAACACTGAGTATAGTATATAAATTTATACACAGTTACAGAGTTAGGGGTGTTTAATGGTTGATACAATTTTGGTACAGGTCATATCACTATGATTATAAACACTTTAAATAATTTCACAACTGCAGATATAGCTTAATATAAATAATACAAATGTAGGTTATGATTTCATATTTTATCCTCCTCATATTATTTTAAATAAGTAATATTTAGATTTTCATTACTGTTTTATCTTTTTTTAATTCACTTAAACAAAAAATTTCTACTTAAAAGTACAAGTGCTTTTTCTCACTTATAATTGTCGTCCTCCACAAACTTCTGTAGCTCCTCAATGTAGCGCACAGAGTTGAGATACTTCTGAACGTGCGGCAATACTGGGATTTCTGAGACAGAGAGACTTATGAGTTCACAGCACTACTTCGGTCAAATTCTCGAAGTAATCAAACGCACAGATGAAATACACACCATATTCACAGGATCTCTGCAGGTCTGAGATGATTCTCAGAATGTTGTTCATGAGGTTGGAGCGCTGTTCGTTTTCAAGGATGCTTCCAGTGGAGGGATACGCCGAATCAATGTACGTCAGATCAGACAAATAGATTCCTGCAAAAACACATACACAAGATTGTTACAAACATACAGTTTATACACAATAGCATTTTTTATACCAAATTATCCTGTATTCTTTAAGCTACAGCTGCTAAACTCGGGTCACACCTTCAGGTTAGTCTTGCTTTACACATGAATAACTGATCAGAACAAAATAACAAATACAAACCACGAACTTGGAAAAAAAAACAACAAATTAATTAAATTAACCAAGACAATGGTCAAAAACTCAAAAAAAAAAAAAAAAAAAAAAAACAGTAAAAAAGTAGCCAAGGACATGTAAAAATATGATAAAAAATGATAAAAATGATAAAAAAAGATGCTAACAGCATCTAACATTATACTAGCAATGTGTTACAACAAGACAGAGATCATATTGTCTCATATTTTGTGTCACAAAGCGGTGAAGCTTTTAATTTCAAAAAGTTACAACATTAATAATGGTGGGAATGTTTTAAAACATTATATAAATGTGGTAAAACACACTAGCAACATCCTTAAACATGATAGCAATCTGTTGAACGTACTATTTAAACTTCAAACTATACTTCAGCAGCATGCTAAAATGTTAACAACACATTAAAATGGTAATAATACCAATGTGATAAGCTACTATTTATTCAAACTTCTAACTACTTAAAACTTCAAAACAACGCAGTAAAACTTAATGATGTAACACATGCTAGCAACATACTAAAATGTTATAAAATGGTAATACTGTGTTAACGACAAACATGCTAGAAATGTGATGAACTACTATGTATTCAAATTTAAAACTTTAAAAAGACATTCTAAAAGTTGATGTAAAACATCTTAGCAACATGCTAAAATATTATCAACATATCAAAATGCTAATAATGCGTTAACAACAAACATGCTAGAAATTTGATGAGCTACTATTTAAACTTCTAACTACTTAAAACTTCAAAACATTGTGGTAAAACTCGACGTAAAACATGCTAGCAACATGCTAAGATGGTATCAACATATTAAAATGCTAATAATCTGTTAATGACAAACATGTTAATGTGAACTACTACTTGATCAAACTTCTAATTACCTAAAACTTCAAAACAATGTGGTAAAACTTGATGTAAAACATGCTAGCAACATGCTAAAATATTATCAACATATTAAAATGCTAATAATCTGTTAATGACAAACATGCTAGCAATGTGATAAACTACTACTTATTCACACTTCTTACAACTTAAATCTTTAAAAAAACCTGTGAAAACAATACTTTAAAACATGCTAGCAACATGCTAAAATGTTATCAACATTTTAAATTCTATTATCGTGTTAACGACAAACATGCAATATGTTGAACTACTACTTAACCAAACTTCTAACTACTTAAAACTTTAAAAGGACATGGTACAACTTGATGTAAAATATGCTAGCAACATACTAAAATGTTATAAACAAATGAAAATGCTAATAATCTGTTAATGACAAACATGCTAGCAATGTGATACACTACTACTTATTCAAACTTCTTACTACTTAAGTCTTAAAAAAATTTATGAAAACAATACTGTAAAACATGCTAGCAACATGTTAAAATGTTATCAACATTTTAAATTCTAATATCGTATTAACGACAAACATGCTAGCAATGTGCTTAAACTACTGCTAATCCAAACGTCAGCTACAAAAGGAATACCTACACTTCTAGCTTTGTTGGAGCATTTGCTCATCTGCATCTATTAGACCACTATTATTTTGTATGCCAAGTAAAATATTATGTCTAAGTAAAATTTTAAAGAAGTTTATCAGTACTTTGTACACATCAGAAGTTTTCCAGACCAAATGGTCTTTAAAATACATCTTGCAGAAGTACATGTGCTACCTAGGAATAGACTTCAAGCTTTTAAAACTTCTTTAAACCACAAGTAGTTTCTTTAAAGCCTTTATTTTCTTATTTCCTATCAGAAAAAAAATGTTTTATTTTCACTCTGTTGTTTGTCTGGAGTTGAGAAGTGGACAGACAAGTTTTCTCTGGCCCATCTACAGAGTGCTTATTTCATACTAAGTAAATATTTGGATTAGTGAGGAACATTATGTGGAGGAAGTATCTGAATTAGGAAGAAAGATGTGCAGCTTCTGGAGAAACATTTGAAACATCTTTTGAGATAGAAGGATATTGATCATATAAAAATGTGATTTTTGTGAGCACTACAGTAGCCTGCATTTGAAATGGATCAAACCTTCAGTCTAAGGTGTCCTAACACTACTGAAACCCCACTATTCTTGTCTTTTTTTTTTCTTGGCAATTTTTTAAAAACTATTTTGAACCAATTCAAATGTTGACTACTGTATAGGCTTGGAGACTGCAAACAAGCATCCGTCCATTACAGATATTACATCAGAGCAGAACATCTGGGCTAATCATCAAAAATAAAACACAAGCCACCGATTGCGATGACAAATGAAAGCTTGAGAAAATAATTAGGAGGCAAACCAATCCCAAAATCCAGACTGATTTAAAACAGACCTAAAAGGAGAACAGCACTGTACGCACAGTTTAATTTATCATTACGCTCACAAAATCAGGGCTAAAGTAAGAATTGCATCCATATGGCAGACAGACTGAAGCATACACACTTTACAGTATTTTTAAATAAATACAGTTAAGGACAAAACTATTAGAGCTCCTATGAATTTTTATTTATTTATTTCTATTTAGATGAATTAAATTTTTTTAAAGAAATAAAGAAAACTGCTAATGTCAATAAGTTCTTAAGAATTTGTTGTAAAGAAGGCTACAACACGGCTGTTAAAAACTTGCATAATTAACCTTACTTGCCTAGTTTAAATCACATATTAAGCTGAATATTAGTATCTTGCAAAATACTTAGTCAAATATGATGTACTGTCATCATTTTAGGGTTGTCAAAATGATTTTTTTCTTCGGTGCACCGAGATGCAGATGCAGACAATTCGGTATCAGTTCAGTAATAATCATAACCGGTTATTATGTTGTGACGTCATTTATCTTATATGCGCTGTCGCTGTAGCTTACCATGGCGAGGGAGGCGAGTGCTAGCATTTACAACGATCCAACTACTTAAAAAAGCAGAAACGGTGCACAATGTGTGTCATATGTGAAGAGCGCCAGCGCGCAAGAGCCAATCACGGCACTTTCTGTTGAGCATGTGATCAATCAAAGGGGTGTAGGAGAACTTGGCAACAAGGATGAGAAAGCGAGCGCGATATTTATATTTGTTTACATTAATTGCTTCAAATGCTCGTGTTGTTTAAAGGTACAGTTTATATGTCTGACTGTTTGTATTAAAGAACAAAATTGTATTACAAATTGTATATAAATATATACATTTTAAATACAAGAATTGCTGCGGTGAAGAAAATATAAAACTGTGTATGGAAAGCATCGTCAATGCACCGTGATGCGCCGAGATATCGAATTGAACCGAATCGATGGCATGGTAATTGTAACCAAACCAAACTATAAGGCCAGTGTAGGTTCACGTCTCTACATCATTTTAAAGACAATATAACATTAGTTTGTAAAGCTTTTAAGTTAAAAATGTAGTAAAATAAATAAATGAAAATAATAATAATAATAATTTTACAGTAGAGCTAATAATATTGCCTCTATTCAACAACTGGCAAGACCTCGGGTCAAATACTAGATTCTTCATTTCATAATGTGTTTCTGGTGAGTCCGCAAGTTTTTTTTTATTTTGTTAATTTTTTTTTGTTTGTTTGCTTGCTTTTTTATTTTAACTGATTTTGGCTCAGAAGGTACAGTTGCAATGGGTACTAATGTTCCTCGTGGGAGTGATGACCAAGGTTGTTGCTGTTGCTCTTTAAGTTGACGTCTTTTTTGATGGATTCTGCGATTCGTTTTTCCTCGAACTTTGCTGTACCTTCACTGACGATGGTTCTCCACAGTGGTCGGTTCTTCACTGTCATCTTCCAGTTGCATTTCATTAGATTTGCAATTTTGCATTTCATTAGATTTGCACTAAGGACATCTTTGAAATGTTTCTTTGGAGCACCTATAATATGTTTGCCCTCTTTCAGTTTACAGTAGAACATCTGCTTAGGGAGACCACCATCAGACATTCCACTAGGTAATCCCTCCACCTTAACTGTTTTTTGATATAGGGAATGTAATGTAATGTAATTTGTATTTATATAGCGCATTTACCGTGTATGGCCATACACCCAAAGAGCTTCAGAAGGGGGGCGGGGGGTCTCTCCACACCACCATCAGTATGCAGCATCCACTTGGATGATGCGACGGCTGCCACAGGACTTTTTACCAGCTATAGGTGGAATGGAGAGATAGTGATAGAGCCAATTTGGTGGATGGGGATGATTGGGAGGCCATAATGGATATTAGGCCAGAACACTAGGGTTACACCCCTACTCTTCTATGAGAAGTACCATAGGATTTTAAATGACCAAAATAAGTCAGGACCTTGGTTTAATGTCTCACTGACAGTATAGGGTCCCTTTCACTGTAATGGGGCATTAGGACTCACACAGACCACAGGTTGAGCGCCCCCTTCTGGCCTCACTAACACCACTCCCAACAGCAATCTAGTCTTCCCATGTGGTCTCCTATCCAGGTACTGACCAGGCTCAGCCCTGTATAGCGGTTTTGGGCTGCAGGGTGGCATGGCCGTGGTTCAGACCAACAGTCTTCAATGTGGGCAGTCTTGCCTCTTGTAGTATGCAGATGTTTGTTCTTCTCTCTTCCCATCGAATACTAAGTATCTTTCGAAGACAGCACTGATGGAACTTTGAGCATTTTCAGATGTGCAGTCCAGAACTCAGCTGAATAGAGAAGAGTAAGGATGACTACAGATCTGTATACAATAAGTTTTGTCTCCTTCTGAATGTCTCGATCTTTAAAGACTCTATTGCAAAGTTTACTACATGCTGAACCGGCACTCTTCAGACGGTGTTGTTTCTCAGTGTGGAGATCGACATTTGCAGACAAGTAGCTTCCAAGATAACAGAAGTAGATCACGTTTTCCAATCGAGTACTGTTGAGTTGAATTGATGGAAGACTGACTCCATGGGTGGTTGGAGGAGCTCGATAGAGCACCCGTGTCTTTTTAATGTTGATGCTAAGTCCGAGTCTGTTATATGCCTGATGGAAGGCATCCAGGATCTGCTGTAGGTGTTCTTCTGTTTGTGCAGCAACACTGTTGTCTTCAGCATTTTGAAATTGATATTGTCTCTATTATACTTCATGCATTTACCGGTATCTGTTATGCTGAATGACAATGGAGCATTGTTTTACCAATATTCTGACACATTTTTATTTCTTTTGGAAAGATGTGTATATTGATATATAACAGGTAAATATAATGTATATATTTGAATAGTCTATCTATGTATATGTACAACTGTTTTTTGTACATTTAATTTGACAGACACCAAAATGGTGTGTCTCATCTTTCATCAATGCAATGTATAAAATAAACAAAAGCGAGAGAGGAAGAGAGATGGCTCCTTTGTGAATGTCAGACAAAGCTCAGGCACAAGCTAAATATTATTGTGGGAAAGCAGAACGGGAGAAAATCTGTACCGACCAGGAGGCGTCTGTCCATTTCCTTAACACCTCATTAAGTAGGGTGAAGTCCAGCCATTCAGGCATCACACTTCCATTTAAACACCTCTGCAGATCACACAATTCATAACAAAGAAAATAAAACAGATGCCAAACGTGTGCTCAAACCACTACTGCTGCTGATCAGAGCTCAAACAAACAACCTGGGAGAAAAACAACCAGAACTAAACTGAAGGGAAAACGTTTCTTTTAGTACAAAACGGTTCACGAAAAAAATAAGCTACTGTTCCTTTTAAGATATCCTGTCTACAACATCGGTAACAACTAACAAAATTGGTGTTTAAGAGTGTAATTAACAGCTGTCTTGTTTGGCTCGACTGAACTGAACTTTAGTTCCTTTGCCCCTTAGGTACAGATCTTTTGGGCAGTTGTGAATCCAGCAATCATGCTCTAGTGCACACCACACAAATAGACCCAACTGAAAAGGTGGTCTTAGTCCCCTTCCAAACGAACTCAGGTCTGGTTTAAGCTGTGAATATAATGACAAATTTGCAGAAACCCCTGTGCCATTCGAGTTATCAGAATTCCGTAGATTGAGTTGCGCAATCATGGCATCTAAAGCAGTGGGTCAGTTTGCAAACTCTCTTGCATATCTGAATAAAACACAAAGCTCTCAGTCAGTCGGCAGGAATTCACTTTTAAGTTTGGTGTATAGTTGACATCTCCACACGAGCGTCCGCTCATGAAGGGGTTTATGGAAGGTCAAATGAATTGATATTAATTGTGCCATCAAGACACGGAGTGCATAACTCATTTGCTTCAATAGGTTTTAATGTATCTGTGCCAAACTTATTCTACATCAAAGTTCATTTAGTTTTATCAAGCCTTAGTCATTGGGAATTATCTTATTTTATTAAAAATAGGTAAAAAATCTGCGAAAGTGAATGAAAAACTTGACTGTTCAAAGCGATAACATATACACATGTCTTAGGGTTACACATGACTTTTTAAAATGTAATCCAGAGTAGTAACTTGTTACATAGATTAAGTCTATTATTTTAAATTCAAACACACAAAATAGCCCTTATGGTCCATCAAGACAGTTAATCCAAACACAAACATTTATTTACTTTAGTCTTAATGATTTCAAAAAGACCAATTTGACCCTTATTAAATGGAAATCTTCCTTTTACAAAGTCAGTCAACATGAGGGTTAATGCACTACAAAATGCCATTAGTTGACTAAAAGTGCATAAACTCATGCATAATTAAAATTGTGCAAAATTAGCATAATTAAGTTAAGCAAAAGTAACTGTTCAAATTACAAGTTTACTCACTTAATGTAAAGTCAACTTTAGGGCAATAATTTCACTAGAGTTTTTAAGTGCCTATTAGCTTTTTGTAGTGTGCCGAGCTTCCTCGACCAGACAACAGCCAAACACACAAAGATTCGTGATTGCGCCCACACAGGACTGCAACTATTAATGTACACCAGAAAACAAGGGAAGAACATCTGATGTCACAGGGCAGATTGTTCAAACACACGCTCCACTCCTAATCCAAATGACCCTCGGTTTCCTCCTCCCATATTTAACAAACATCTGAGGAGACATGCGTGGGAAGATCATTATCTGTTGGACTTGAGCTGTCCTCTCAAGGCTGCTGAAAGCATGTGCGTTTAGCGAGACCACAGACCGCAGGAAGAAACAGTGAAGTCCCTTGCTGCTCTAAGCAAAAGCAGTCGTCTTCATCTGCAAACAGACCGCAAGCCCATTCTCCCTGAGTTCAGAGAGATCCCTCTCTCCTGCTTGCTGCCCCCTCCCTCCTACTTCTCCCCTGAAGAATGAGAGATTTGATGGGAGGTGAAATTTTAGAAGGGGTCGAGTTATTTTGTCTCTATTTCAGCACCCGTTACATCACATGAGGGTTAGGCCCTTCCCTCCAAAAAGAAGGAGAAAAGGAAGAGAGTGAAAGAGAGAGAGAAAATAAAGTCAGGTCCCAATCCCCTCCATCAACCCCTCCCTCCCCCATCCTCGGTGAAAAACTGGAGCTGCTGTCCGAGAGTTTCTCAGTCTCTGTAAAGCTGCTGAAGTGGCTCCAGAGCCATGCTACTGTCCCAGATCCTGTAAACCCTAGGACAGGAGCTCGCTACTGGGCTGAGCAGGGTCCCGGACACTAAGGAAACAAAACCCACGGGAGCTTTAAAGAGGAGGAGAAGGCCTAATATCCTGGGATACATGAGATGTGTGCAGCTTTAAGGACTTTCAGAGAGCCACTGGGAGAATAAGGAATCACGGAAGACATCAAGAATCAGAGGACCTTACGAGGATCTCAAAAAAGAGAATCAAAGGTCAGGAAATGTCTGGGGTGATAGTTGCAAGCTCTTGTTGCACTTTTTATTCAAATACTTTGAAGCAACAATCTGGAAGTTCTCCTTTATCTCCATTTGACACAGATCTTTACCTGTATGTTTGCTGCCCTTTTTCTGTTCCTCTGAGCAAATTTTTCCATCTGCTGGCCTGTGAGCTCAGCCAGGGTACGGGTGGCCCAAAAGGTCCAGTCAAAGGCTGCATTTACACTACAGACTTTGATGGTCAGGTTTTGTGACTCTATCTGATTCTTTTTGCCGAACCACTAAAATCTTTAAAACGTAAATTGTATCTGATATCTGTATTTGCACGACACATGGCAAAGACTAATTGACCCAGTGAAAAGTAGGCACTGACTTCTAGTTGTCATAATCAAAGGGCACCTTCATTCCTGTTTTTACAGATTGGTTTCATATAGAATGCTTAAGCACTGTGTTTTGTTCTCTTGACACTGCTGCCAAGCATATTTTTATTGACAAGACCATCTTCTTTTAATATAGGCTTTTTTGAACAGTAAGCAGCTTGATGCCTGGTTGATTTGGTGTGAGTTGTGCAGTTTGAGCAAAATAGTTTGTTCACAAGAAGCATGCAACAGTTTTCTATCCTTTAGATGGTGGATGTTTAACTCTTTCTAATGCCCTTAGATTTGAGATTTACAGTTTAGGACTTCAAGCAGGATTCTTGTTCCGAACTGACAGCGCCAGAGTTTGTGAGAGTGTCATTCACTACCATTTTAAATTGAAGTATGACTCGCATTGACAGGTGAAAATCCAACTAAACATGCTTACATTGCAGACAGGAAGGCACATGTCCGTTTCCCAATGGATAGATTTGCATACATGAATGAGGCCATAGGGTCTTTTTCAAGAGTTTGAATTGGATTACCATTGCCTTCCATCAAATGCCAGTGTGGAGAAGTAGGACAAACATCAAAGGCATATACTTGCCCAGAATTGTGCCTCTTATTCTGTTTGTTTGCCTTTCAGATAAAAAAAAAGAGATGGGTTTGACTCTGGGTGCTTTCTGGTCCACTTCGAGGTCATGCTGAGAGGAGCAAACGGGTCTTAATGGGTGTGTTTGTTTGCTTGGTTTAGAGCTGCTCTCTCAGCATGTTCTGAGCCTGATACTCTCACAGAGATTTCCACTGTGCTATCTCAAACAAAGCCGGCGACTCTGAGGCTTGTCTCTTGTGGCTTTTCTTGAACTACGAAGGCTGTATTTGGTGGTTTTGGTCTTATTTTGAGGACTGGGGTTGATAGATCCCATTGTAGCATGGTGTAGATGTTACTTGGTTGCCTTTTGCTTCTCAAGGTTCCCCTGGAGATGAAGCTGTTGGACTACTGAGCATCTATTTACTGTTTTATATGGGATAAGGGACTCTATTCAAGAAAAAAAAAAAATCAGTTAAGGAAACAAACTTACCAAGACAGAAGATCATTTTACGCTAACCACTTCCTCGTGTAGAAATGTCTACATTCTCACGATGTGTACACACACACACCTCTCTCTGGTTTTACAGTGGGCACTCTGAAGGTTAATCACAAAACTAGTGTGTGCTGTAGAACCTTTACCCATTATGCCCTGCTGCTGTCAGACAAATAAGGAAAAGCGCCAATGGAAATCAAACCCAAATGTTGTCAATAACGCTACAGATTAAATATATATTTTTACTTATGGCATGTGACATAGGAGAGCATAAAATGAGATGCACAAACATGTCCTGTGCGGATACATTATGCAGATGAACATAACGGCGAAACCAAACCAAATGGCTGCAATGTGTAAGGTTAGAAAAATGAACGTTTCCTCTGGGGGTCGTAAAGCTTACTAAAATCCACTCGCAGAAAAAGAAGCCGCACTTGGACAAATTTCCACGTCGTTACTCTTCATAGAACATTCTGTGCTGAAGTGTTGGCACATGGTACACCTGCACTGTGGCACATTAGAAATGTCTTCAATTTCTTGTACAAGCCGATCTTTCACACCCATTGGATTATTGCCTGCTTCTTACTATAAAATTACGCATATGGAACAAGTCCCCAAAACTGGAAGGGGTATGAAATATCTAAATGAAATAGAGGCAACTGATTGTTTCAGATTCAATGCTCAAATCCTGTAGGAACTGCGGATAAACAGCAAACACATTCAAATAAACTTGTAACTGTTATTGATTTTCATAACACAAGTGAATATTCAAGCAACATATTTTTTTTTGTCAGTGCATTCCAGGAAGCAGAAGCTCCTGATCCTACAACTATTTGCTTTTTATTAAGGAAATATTAGTGTTTAAATATTGTAGCAATGCCAATCTAAGATTTAAAAAACAAACTGTAATCCCAAAACATCAAAAGTAACTCCTAATAGATAGCACACTTAAAAATTGAGGTTTGATTGTGGACCAGGTTGAATTAATTGCACTAAACAAAGATTTTAATACAGCTTTGCACGTAACACAGATAAGGGCCAACACTGCTGCTCTTTCAGTCAGAGCTCTGTTTATCGTCGTCCTTTCAACAGGTTAAAACAGAAGAATAAAAGCATAGCTTGTTCTCATCTGCAGCACAAAGATAATTAGAAACACGTGGAGATGACTTCTGACTTTTTACAAACACACACACACACACACACATGGTTTCAGGACCTCAGGCTTCCTCTTTTTTAGTTCTCTGTCATTTTATCAGCCACAATATGCTTCGTGTCTTGGACACGTTTTCCAAAAATGACATTCTCGAAATCAAAGCCCGGATTGGCCCACATTTTTATTCGCATCTGCTGAAAACTTATTAACTTCACCCTAACTGCAGCCAATAACAATTCCTAAATGGAAGAAAGCGATTTAGAGATTTGAGAATAAAGTGAATGCAAAAAAAGGTCCCAGCAATCTCTTCAGTCTAAGGAGATCTTTACTCAGACTGACTGTCGAACATCTGCCAATGTATTTTTGGTAAGAGGCAGTATACTTGCATGCGCAGAGATGAAAACAGATATGCCTTTGGATGGCTTGATGAAGAAAGTTTGATGGAGTGTCTATCAATTGGAGCCATACGAAAGCAAACAGTGTTTTCAGTTCGTCTTTCCTGTTAGATTTTGAACATTCATATCTGTTTTTCAGACCCTCCAGGATTTTGCGTTTCGGTGATTACCGAATTTAACGCAAATGTCAAAAAGTATTTTAATTGCTGAAGATTTCCTGCATATTTTGGGCATGATGCTTGTCATGTGACAATGTCGCATTTAAAGCTTGTTTAAACTAGGCCTCATGAGTTATATCAATCACTATACCTCTATATGCAGTTTATATCTGTAAGTGTAGACTTCTCGCTCTCTTATATACTTGAGCACACAAGCGCGCACACACACACACACACACACACACACCCACCCACCCACCCATGCACGCACGCACGCACGCACGCACGCACGCACGCACGCACACATATATATATATATATATATATATATATATATATATATATATATATATATATATATATATATATATATATATACACACACACACACACACACACACACACACATACAATATAAGCGTTCAAGCTCAGCATCATGTTCATAAACCTGTTCAAATAGCCTTTAAACAACACAGACAAATGGATGCCCTTCCAGCTGCAACCCAGTACAGGGAAACATCCATACACACTCATTCACACACATACAGTACGACCAATTTAGTTTATTCAATTCACCCATGGCACATGTCTTTGGACTGTAGGGGAAACCGGAGCAACGGGAGGAAATCCACATGAACAGGAGGAGAACATGCAAACTCCACACATAAATGCCAACCGACCCAGCTGGGACTTAAACCTGAGACCTTCTTGCTGAGAGGCGACAGTGCTAACCACTGAGCCAGCGTATTTCCCAATTTGTGTATATTTTTAGAGGAAGACTAAATAAATGCTGCGTTCTCTCATGACTCGCCTGTTCCCACACTTCTAGCAAGTTTTGAGAGGAAAAAGAGCTTGTGGGTGGCATTCAGGACCAAGGTCTGAGACTTCCAAACCACGTTCAATGAAAAGCTGCTTTCTCTAGGAAAGGACTGCATCTTTCTCCTGCTCCCCCCTTTTTTCTGAAGCTGTGGGCTCCAAACTCAATAAAAGTTCCCACATGCCCAGATCTCACTTCATAAATTTATTACATCATGCCCTATTGGTCGCCATTCTGCCAACATTCATTTCCCTCGGCACTTCTTGGGTCGGAGGTAACTTAGGGCACGTTTTCCAGTCTCCTATGACATCTTCGCCTTCTTCCTTGCTCTATTCCAATCTTGTTAACTCTGTCAATGTGTTCTTCTGATTCAACAATAGTGCCTCTAATGTAGACACTTTCCAGTTTTCTGATCACCCGCCTGCTGAAAATTGCCACAAATTGCAACCATGTTGAAAAATGTGGCTTGTATGTGACGCATTTATTATGCAGACTCGAGATAATAACAGAAAGCTGCTGTTTGTGTAGTCATCTTCCTCTCATGTTGTTCCAATAGTCGGAACTTCACAAACAACACCAGGGAAAATTCTCTACAGACGGTTTACCCTCGAAGCTTCTGATTCCAGCTGTAGCGTCTCCTGCATGCTAACAAAGTCAGTACGGTCCCTCATTTGTCTCGTTCTGTCGTTTACATGCTCATCTGTCATGTTGTTCTGCTTTTTTCCAACGTTTTCTCCCATTATGGAATTATTCTGAAGTGCGTTTACGAGTTTATTGGACTGGCTGCCTTCATCTTGGAAAAAAGTCTGACAGCCAGATGTGGAATCCTCAGAAATGTTTTTAAAAGGTCTCTCAAGAAAAAATAAAGCAGATAAATTAATAAACACTTCACATTGTTATAAGATGTCAGATTGAATATCATGGTTGTGTTTCAGGCCACGATATGTTTTACCAAGTCTAATCAAAGAATGAATTGGAGAGATGTCATTTTGAACAAACGCAGGGCAAAATAAATTTGATTCAGGAAAGCTTGCCAAAGGAAGACTGACAGGCTCAGACATCCATGAGAAAAAATATATGCACTTAAGAACTGCTTTATCAGAATTGGAGGTGAAATTTTTAATTAAAGTAACACTTTAAGGCCCGATCCCAATTCTATTTTTGTACCCCTACCCCTTGCCCCTTAAAATCGAGTGTGAAGGAGAAAGGCTTTAAAATTTACCCCTAAGAAATGGGACAGCACGACAACAACACACACGTCATCATATGATGTCGTAAGCTCTTGTTATGAGACTGACAATGTTGACTGCTGTAGTTATTCCAGTTGCTTTATTGTTTGGTATTTAAGTTTTGTACACACCAAAACAAAATTAACATTATAGCAGACACTGTAAAAAGGTCATTCCCAGCCATTAGACTTTTCTGACAGGGTATTCGAGTGTCATCGAGTGACAGAATGTTGTGGGAACAGTATACAAGAGTTATTAATATGGATTATAGAAAACGATTTTTTTTTTTTTTAAAGCATGATGGAAAAACATGAACGTGGTTATGAATGTATTAAAACATTAGCTTGTTTGTTGTAAAAATTCTAAGCAATAACAAAAAAACACTAATTTGTGCATCTCCCAACTCACATTTGCAGCCATGTTGCTGTTGTATTCTGGGAAATTTTTGTATTTCTTAGTTTGAGTGTGGTCCTGGAAAATCTGTTTAAAGGGCTATCTAGCCCTTCCTCTTAGCCCTAAAAGATTAAGTGAATTGGGACAGCCCTACCCCTTCACATGAAGCACAAAACGAGGGGTAAGGGATAGAATTGGGATTGGGCCTAAAGGCTGATTTATACTTCTGCATCAAGCGCACACGTATGCTACGGCGCAGCCAACGTGTGGATGCATAGCCCTTGCCATGGCCATCGGCATCGCTGATGCGCACCTCTTAATAAATGTAACTACATGTCGCAACAACGCATAGCGCAAGCTTTGTGATTAGTCAGCTTGGAAGCACTGATGAGTGTGGGTGGGACCGAGAGCCATGCAAGCTTGATAGGGCGATTGTAAACAAGTGTGGAGTCCCTCAAAGGAGCTCCGGATGGAAAGTTTTGTTTTATGTTTACCTCATGGTTATAGTTGTTGCATGTCAGCTGGTACCTGTCTCAAAATGAGCGAGTTTGAGCCACTTGTACATTAAGGAAGCGTTCAGAAAAAACAAAACACTGGTGAAGAAACTCGACACAGAGGAACAAACACCTCACTGCCAACTAGCCTTTAGGAAGTCTTATTGCAGACCAACAGAAACACCGTGCAGAAGTATGAATGCACAGCTATGCTCGTTGCATGCGCCATGGGTTACGCTGATCACTTGATGCAGAAGTATAAACCAGGCTTAACTCTTAAAAACGCATTCCAAACAGTGAATTTCCTGCAGTAATGCCATAGAAGAACCATTTTGGGTTTCACAAAGAACCTTTCAGTTAACAGTTCTTAAAATATATTTTTAATATAGAATAATTAGAATAATCTTTCCACTATAAATGACCTGTTTTTGAATGAAAGGTTCCACTCCGTAAAGGTTCTTCACAGAAATCTTGATGCCAATAAATAACCTTTATTTTTAAAAGTATCCGTCATTTATTTTCCGTGTTTGATATTGTAAAACATCTTTAATCAACCGTATGAAATGATATACAGTTACAAACAAATGTTTGGTCAGAGTCAGGGTTTGTTGTAAACCGTTAAACTGCCAAAGTAATTGCAGTGCTTCTATGTAACATCTTGAGTCATAGAACCACAGGCACGTCTTTTAAAACTTTATAGAGCTAGTTGTTCGGTTGACTAGCTCAGATCCTGCTTCTTTAAAAGCTCAGTGACTAATCATATAAACCTAAAATTGACTATCTTGTGCAAACAGCTCCATTCATTAAGATGTAAACAGCAAGTCGCATTGAAATGTAATTAGAGACACATCAGTCAAATGAGGCTGAATTAAACATGATTGTGTTTGTCTTGAGAATCTTTTGGTTCAACATTTCCTCACAGTTGTGTCAATTCCCACTGTGAGCAGTGCATTTATATGCTTCATATCCTTGTCTAAACTTTCCAGCAATAACCTTTTCTCTCATAAAATAAGTTCAATCTGACACTTAGGACTCCGGCTAATAAACTTTGCAAGTAAAATAAGGACTTTATAGTCCCATATTAAAGCTTACTCAACAACAGAACAAACACCCTTAACAAAACACCCTATATTACCCACCGTTTTCTTGTTAACTGCTTAAACGATTCTCAACTGCCCAATCAAAGTCTGAGTTGAAACAGCTGACCAAACTCTTTAAAAAGCAAGTCAATGCTGAAATCAAAGACACTTGGGCATACATCCCACCAAAACAAAAGCTCAACCTCTTTTACTCACTTCAGAGGAAGTCACAATAATGTCATGCCAGACACCACAGGCTGAAATGAAGAACTGGGCGCTAAGCGAAGAGAAGAGAGAGAAGCAATGAGCTAATGACTGGAGCTCAGCTCCAAACTGAGTAAAGCCAAGGGAAAATCAGCTTCTGGTGGCCCACCAAAGCACACCGCATGCATGCAGGACAGCCAAAAACCATCCACCAGTAACTTTAATCAACTGGCTGAGTGATTAGATGAATTGACGAGAAATGATTTAGTTTTTAAAAGGAAATTCTGCTTTGTTTTTTTTTTAAATAGGCTCATTTTACAAGTTGCCAATGTTGCGTTTTACCATTTTTTAACTCCACTCAGACAATCTCTTTGTCTTGGCGGGAACACTTTTAGCTTAGCTTACCATAACTCATTGAATTGGGTTACACCATTAGAATCTTGCTTTAAAATGACTAAAAGGTTTTCAGATTTTTCCAATTTAAAGCTTGGCTCTACTGTAGCTACATAGTGTGGTAAACCATGATGCAGAAAGAACATTAATTAATAATTAAGCCTGAATGAGCGTACACATGCACCAGCCAGTTTTTAGATACACCTTACTAGTACCTGGTTGGACCCTCTTTTGTCTTTAGAACTGCCTTAATCTTGCATGGCATGGATTCAATAAGGTACTGGAAATCTTCCTCAGAGATTCTGGACCATATTGACATGATAGCATCACGCAGTTGCTGCAGATTAGTTGGCTGCACATCCATGATGCAAATCTCCTGTTCCACCACATCCCAAAGGTGCTCTATTGGATTGAGATATTGTGACTGTGGAGGCCATTTGAATACAGTGAACTCATCATGTTCAAGAAACCAGTCTAAGATGATTTGCGTGCATGACGTGTTATCCTGCTAGAAGTAGCCATCAAAAGATGGTTCTGCTGAAGATGAGAGTAGTTCCTAGCAATATCATGCCAAAAAGCTGTAACTTTAAATAAAATAAAAACTAAGCTAAAAGTGCTGAATGGATAGAACTAAATGCTAAAAATCAACTGTTTAACTTTAGGTGACATATTTTCATTTGTCATAAAAGTGTAGCGTTCCTTCAAAGAGTTTCTTCATCATACAAAGTTATGCTGATGTATGCCTCTAACCCAATAGACTTTTAATAAAAACACTGGGTGATATTTCAAATCTACATGCTGGAAGTACGAATGACACTGTAGAGAAGCTGAACACACCAGATGATAGAAATTACGGAGATGGAGCAGTAAAAAAGAGAGTGAGAGAAAATTGGCAAAGTCAACCTCCAGGACAGGAGTGTAAACAAAACTCAGGAGCTATCCCTCGCTGTCTGAGCGGAGTTTCACAAAAAAACACTCTTGAGGAATCAAAGTTTTTGGCAGCACGCTGTAAAAATATGGAATAAGTGAGACTTTATTACTAAAACAAATGTGTCCAGGCAAATACCCATCTTTTAGGTTTTTTAAGATGGATAACTGGGAAGACAAAACAGAGCGAGGAAAAGATGATTTCAGTGATGAACTGTAAAATGAACCAAGGCACCCAATTTCAACTGAGGTTTGTTTGTACAGCAGCCTCTGGTCATGAGTTTCCATAATGATACTGCATAGTGTGCTTCACACAGTATGCTTTACTGGGACTAAAATATGTAATGAGGCATGCACTGATCAAACGTTGGAATATTTGTGTGTGCACTTGCATTTATTAATGTTATATGTATAATAAATGTCTTTTACTTTCACTTTTTCTAAAATAAACACAACCTTACCATAGCACTGTCGGGGTGTCTTTGCAACAAGGTTTGGAGACTGCAACTTTAAGACTTCTTGCTATGGTAGACATCAACAGAGTACACTTTCTTAAATAAATATAAATTGCAAAGCTGAATAACCTGTTTTGATTAGGCTTTTCAATAATGTAAATATAGAACACCATCTTTGTTGCTTTTTTTAGCGTCTTGCGCAAGACTACCATGTTTATAAGATGTCATGTGAACTCATAAGAACTTTAACTTTCAAAAACACTTCTCAAGTTCCAAAGTTTTCCACTGATCAATACTGTGCCTTGCTTTTTATAAAATACAAGAACTTCTTTTTGAACAACCCGTAATTCTGCCTAATGCAGAAGAACCGCTGGGATTTAGTGTTTGACAGCCACTGTGACTGATGTTAGCGGAGTCAAACCCAATGAAAACAAGAGTGTGGATTATATGTTCATGTGCTCAGTGGCTGGTGACATCATAACAGTGATACTGACTTCGTAAAAACACTCGAGGAACCCAAGGGTATCACAGGAAGCTCTATGAATTATGGTTACCAACAACACATGAAGAGCCAATTGGCTGGAACAGTAGAGGGTCACAGCTGTCTATACAGCACATCAAAGCTAAAGAGGATGATGAAGTGAATCATGGGAACAGTTAGTTTATTGTATAGAGCTTGGAGAAGTATGACTCAGATGGGTGGGAATTGATATGTGGAAACTGGGATCACCGTAGTGCAGTGGTGGTACTAAGCCAAAGCTGAATAAAGAGCTAAGTTGACAAAAAAATTTAAAAGCTAATTACATTAATCCAACTTGTTAGATACATGATTATTATAGTTAAAGGAACACTTCACACAACTTCTCTAGCATTTCTTAATCCATTCAACCAATCTCCAGTTGTGAGGGGTGCACTTTTCGCTTAGCTTAGCATAGATCACTGGAACGGATTAAACTATTATAGCAAATGACCAAAGAGTTTTGATAATATTCCAATTTAAAAGTTGCCTCTCCTATGGTTACATCATGTAATAAGACTTACAGAAAATATTAAAAGTTGAGTTCCTAGAGCAAAATCTGATTCAATGATATATATTAATCTAAGCTAAAAGGGATCCCACCAGAACTGGAGATAGGCAAAAAAAAAAAAAAAAAAACTCAAAAAGGGTACAACTCATCTATTTAACTCTGGGGAGTTAATAAATGAGCATATTTTCCAAAAGTAGTGTTGCTTTAATGGCATCTTTAGAGTGAGCATAAGATCTTTGGCTAATTCTGAGAGCTCAGAAGAGAGAGCAAATTAGTGATACTGAAACTTGTTAAGACAGCTGACAAAAAAATGTTAATATTTACATTTATTCATTTGGCAGACTCCTACTTTATCCAACGTGATATTTAAATATACACTTCAAAATATACAAAGATTATGTGTTCCCTGAAAGTAAAATTTATAATCTTTCAATTGGTAGCGCAGGACTCACAAATGTCATATTAAAGCCTCCATCAAGTAAAAATGTTTGTGTTTTATGGGTTGGTATCAAAATACAGTAACAAAACGTGCATTTAAAAAAAGTGTTTAAACTTGGGATGCGTCCGAAGTCCCCTATTACCAGATTTGAATAAGAATTTACTACACCACCATTAGAAAAGCATATTCTATGTAGCATGAATGTGAGTAGTATAAATGGAACTTGGACGTACTACATCAGCCATTTGTCGTATTGACCTACCCGCTTTAGTTGCCTCGCTTTACTCGATTTATGAATTCTCGAGTGGCCTCATTGAATAGTGCCCATCGGATGCGCACTTCAGTAGGTTATTCGGGTATTTCTTGGATACCGTTTTATAAATCCTATGAATTAAGACATACTACTCGGCTTGCATAGATTTTTTAGCGTACTATATAGTATTGAAGTATGCAATTTAGGATGCACCACTGGTCCTGGAAAACCCCAATAAGACTCACCAAATCCAGCTAATCAAGCTCTAACTAGCATCCTAAAAACTTCTTGTCAGGTGTGTTAAAGCAAGTAGGGCTAAACTCTGCAGGACAACTACCCTCCAGGACCGACCCTGATTTAGAAGATATAAACATTAAAAACTTCAATTTTGTGACTCATCCAATCTTTTGGCCAATCAAATGCCCTCTAGTATTTGATACTTTGCGTTCATTCAAGAAGCTATTGCTGCTGAAATCAATCATCTATTTACGAACAGTGTTCAAACCGAGGGTTAACCTAAAAAACTTGCAATTGTAAGAAAATAATAAATGGCCAAGCTGTTGATCTGAATTCCTTATTCGTTCTAAAACATGTGCAGTACCTCTCTACGACAATCTCAGAGGAGGCACAATTACTGGCCATATGCATGCACAGTAAGTGTACAGGAAACAAGAAGATACAGTGTCCATTTATTTGATGAACAGTACTGTATAGGAGTTGGGAGATAAAGTGTTATCTTGATACCTTCGAGAACATACTGTGTGTAGCGTATGAGCCTATTGTCTATTACTATATATTAGCAACGGTGAAAGGTTGAGAGACTGTGTAATGGAGACAAACGCAACCCTCCATTTTATGGCTGTAGGGAGGGAGACAAAAAATCAGTAAATTAGAAGGTAAGAGTTTTCCTCTCAATCCCTCAGGTTAGCATTCCGCTACCACTACGTCCTGAATTGTTCTGTTTTGGCGTGGGCCGACATTCCCACATCTGTTCTGGATATGTTAGTTGCCCATTAATACGCCCAAGAAGAAATATTTAGAATTGTTTTTCCTGTGTGATTGCGAAAAATGACAGAAGGGAATCCAGATGACTTAGTGTGCGCTGATCGTTAAGGGTAATTAGATTGAGCGAATCAAGTCCCTGAATAAGAGATTGAAGGAAAGTGATGAAAATTGAGATAGACACAAATGGAGACAAATCAGCAGGCTTTTGGATTGCACAAGTTCTTCTTTTCCCATGAAGTCAGGTGTCTTGTTCGGCAGATCAGCCAAAAAGGATATTATATATGTGACCCACTTTCTTTGCTATAGCCCAGACTTTTTTCTTTAAAGCCTTGTCTCACACTCTTCTCACATTCTAATCTCTTCAGTCCACACACCATGCTTCTCAAAGTCTGTTGCCTGCAGTTTCAAATTGCTCCACCGTGTAAAATTAGTTCATGCCCGATTAGTCTGTGCTTGACTGCATGTTTCATTTCATTTTTTGCTTTAAAAGAAAGAGCCGGTCATTTTTAAACCCACCCCAAAGCCTTTTAGGTTAAGTCATTGACTACTTCCAGTTGGAATCATACAGTAGAGACTTGAAGCAAAGAAATACAATGTTATATTAAACCAGGTTAAAATTGAAAGAAACTGTGGATGGGAGCAGAATAACAAGCCAATTATGATCCTGACCCATTTGAGCTATACAGGTATGAGCAGAGCAAGGTAAATACCTTTTTGGCAAGTCCAAAACTTTAGCTTCATATTTATTTAAAGACACCTGGATTAAGTTCTTCAGACTTGACATTACTGTAGTTACACCATGTACTAAGACAGACAAAAAACTAAGTTGCTATTTTCTAATTTCTACGCTAAACAAAGTTTCTAGGTAAGCTAAGCTAAAAGAGTTTATGTCAGACCCAAAGATTGGATTAGTGGATTCAAAAAAGATAAAGCTCTATTGTTTAACTATAGAAGACATTTAAAGTGAGTTCATTTCCATAAAGAAGAGTGTTCCTTTACAGCCTGCTGTAGTTAAACTCTACATGACATTGGCTCGCAAGGAGTAGGATTTGATACCACTAATTTATAATCTATAGCATATGAGGTCATAGTAGGATTTTTATTGAACTCCCTTTCCAAATTAAAATGTCAGCAACATTTTTTTACTGCGACAATATAGTGTTCTAGTAAAGCTGACATGGAGAGACAACTGAACAAGATCTGCAGACATATCTTTGGTCTTGCAACGGCACATGTGGTGAATATGCTGACTGCGAAATGTGTCTCTGTATAAACAAGGAGGGGGGACCGGAGCAAGCACATCTAGGTGTTGATGAAAAGCAGAGCTCAGCATGAAGGGAAAGGTAATACTAGGATTAGAGGAGCCTAAACCTGCTCCTGGAGAGTGCTGCTATGCCAAATACTGAAGACATGCTGGGGTTCTCAGAGTGGGAGTTTGTTAAAAACTGAACCCTGTAGGGTGGGATACACAGCAGGGTGTACGAGGAATTTTGATCCCCTGAACCCTGGAAAAGTGGTGTGGGGGATTACATGTATGTGTTACTGAGCAGAAGGTACAAGGGTGGTTGAACGGTTAAAGTCCACACTAAAGATGGGTTGTGTATAGCATACCATGGTGATGACATCAGAGGAGGGATGAGCTGTAAGCAGAGGATATCAAGCATCTGGATGGGGGCATGTGTTAGTGGAGGATGTGAAGGATGTGAAGGATCAAATGTGTGTTTGATTTAAGTGTCTGAGACAAGACTGAATAGCACAGCAGGGTGTCTGAGAGAACAGAAGGGGTAAAGGTTGTACAGCATGTTGAACTGCTAATACACATACTTTTCATGGCGGCATTCCATTAAAACGTTAAAGGAAACAAGAACAAATACTCTAGGGGCTTGTCTGAATTAATGACAGCTCCTGTGGGCTCCTACTGTGCCGCATAAGGTGCTGCGTAAAAGACTGCTGTGGTGTCCACATCAGCACATGCCCAGTCTTCCTTTACTATTAACCAAACGATCAGCAATGTAAATTCATCATAGAGTCACTCCCCCTTGGGCTTAGAAAACATGAGGTTCTTGTTGTGGTTAATTCATTCCATGAGATTAACAAGCTAGATGACCTCTACAATAAAATTCCATTTAAGGCTAAGAGTATAGACCTCAAAGTATGTGTCTAGAGGCATATAAATAAATGTTAAATGTTACTGCAGTATGTGTTAACACAAACATAATGACACTTTTGATGATAAATGAATGATGTGCATGATTGTTGACTGATGGCTGCATTTCTTTTTTCCTAACAGAAGTGGCACTGGATTACCTTTCTTCTAGTGTTCCACTGGTAAAACAAGCAACAAGTAAAAAAAAAAGGCAGCCAAAAACCCTGTGAGGTGATAACAGAAGTAATCATGAGAGGTGTAACGTGGTGCATGGGCACAATGCTCTACCTCTGCATTAGCTTGTTAGGCAAAAGCCACTCAGGAACTGAACTTCTGCATTCTCGACAAAGGCGAGCACCAGCAGATGACTCCAAGAAGTGTTCCTACACTTTCTTGATGCCCCAGCAGAAGATCACAGGTCCAATTTGTGCATCTGCGACTGGGCCTGAACCAGACAAAGACCGTGTAACACGTATGGACATTTCTGATGTGCGGGAGATCCTATCCAAGCAGCGAAGAGAGATTGAAATGCTGCAACTAGTGGCAGACGTGGACGGGAACTTGGTAAATGAGATGAAACTTCTGCGCAAAGAATCTCGTAACATGAATTCCCGAGTGACACAGCTGTACATGCAGCTGCTTCATGAAATTATCCGTAAGAGAGACAACTCCCTGGAACTGGCGCAGCTGGAGAACCGTGTGCTGAATGTCACCACAGAGATGCTCCGACTAGCCTCCCGTTACAAAGAGTTGGAGTTGCGTTTTGCAGGCCTTGCAGGCACAGTAAACAACCAATCTGTGCTCATCGCTGCCCTGGAGGAGCGCTGTCTACGTGGATATGGACGTCAAGACTTGCCAGCAGTTCCACCGCTGGTGCAGGTGGTGCCTGAAAGCATTCCAGCCAACAACAACCGATTCACTAATGAGATTCAGAGAGACAACAACAACAGAGCATTTCCTCGGGGTTCACGAATGGACACCCCAACGCCTGATCCACTGGGAATCCCACCACCCCCACAGGGCACTCTTACTGCTGATGGTAAGTGACTAGGGACATGGTGACAGAATTACTTGACATGCTGTATTATGAATGATACTGATAAGACAGTGGATCTCCTGTTTGGCTTTGTTTAATGTGGAATTAAGTGAAAAACAATGACACGTTTTGAAAGGCTTCTTTAAATGAAGGGTCCTGGGGTAGTTTCAATGTCAAGACATCAGGGAAATTGTGCTGTGCGTCTGTGGTGTACATTTACATTAAACGGACATTTTCATCAAAAGTGAATCAGACACACAAGGAAAACAACATGAACGTACATCTTGAGGTGGGAATGCCTGGGAAACAGTTGGGGTATCTGCGGTGGTTCTCAATTCCGGATATCTGGTCCATCAGTCTGCACACTTACTTAACACACCTGATTCAGATCATCACATCCATGAGACATCCATGAACTGATCCTTGTATGAAATAAGAGAGACGTACAAAATGTGAAGGGCGGGGGGGCCCAAGGACCAGAATTGAGAACTGCTGGGTTTCGGTGACTTTCCCAAGTGTCTTACCTCAGCTATGGTATTTAGGGTGGAAGAGAGTTCTGGTTATTAACTCTCCCGACCAACAATTCCTGCAAGTGCCAGGACTTGAGCCTGCAACCATTGGATCACAAGTACAAATCTCTGATCAGTAGGTCATGGCTGTCCCATGCCCTGTAATATCACATATTTCTGTGGTGGAAAACCAACAGTGAGTACAGATCTGTTATCCTTGTAGATAAGTAAAATGCTTGGGGGACAAAAAAGGTAAGTCTTGATCTGATCCCAATGCCCATTCAGTCAGTTCTCATTGGTCTTTTCCAAAATGCTGACTTAAGAACTTTTGTGACACAATGTTAAATAGACTATTGGGTATCAGTCCTGTTTGGAGGTAATGGTCACCTATGTGTTCTCCATGTGCAGCATTGGGATCTTCCTCAAGCATGAACACACAGACAGAAACAGCCTGTGCAACGTTGTAACGCCAGAAGTTACTGAGACAAATCTCAGAATCCTCATTCCGCTCCTGCAGAATCCTCTCTGGCAGCCCATGAAAACAAAATATGAGCTCACGGATTCCTAAGTGAACACGTGAAAACATGCACCCGCACAACCCTCCAAGAAAAATCTGAAGCAGATTAAAGAGATGGGTTAGAGAAAAGTGAAGTGGAGGAACTTTTAGGCTAATCTAAACTGGGGTTCTGAATGTCTTCTCAATAAATGAATCAAAGTTTATCAATCCATAGAGCATAATAATTTCTTACATCAAAGAATAAAAGCATCAGAACTGACACATGCTCTAAGAGAAAATTGTGTCTGTGTAAACAAACAGGATAAGTACTGCACATCCCATTAAGTATACTGCTTTAGCCATTATTTATGTCTTCTAAATGACAAGACTGTGAGAAGCGTAATTTGTTTTTAAAAAATCATTCTGAAAGATTATTTTTAATATACAAGTAAATTAAATGAACAACATGCAGAACACTTTTAGCTAGGCTTAACAGTATATAAGTACAACATTCAACCCCGCATCTTCAGTAGATGTACGTTTTTTAATTATTCCATTTTATTTATTCAGAAAAGCAGGTTTGTTTGAGTTTGTTCTCTCTCTCCCTCCCTCCCTGTTGGTAGCAGTATAAGGCACACATTCACGCTGCCATTTTAAAGACCACATCCTTGCTTGACAAGTTTTACAGCCATGTAACTGTCAGTAAAAGGCCAAACCATAAAACACCGCTTTATTGTACACACAGATGACTAAATATGAAATAGAGATCTACAGCATATGTGTGTGCTGAAAATGAACCATGTAAATCTATTACTTCAAAGAGAGTTATAGATTGTGTGACCTGGGGGAAAGGTAAACTCATGCTCGTTTCATGTTAAGATAACATCACAAGGGCATCAGCTCTGACTTAAATCATAAAATATTATAAATGACTAATTTAAATGTCTTGTCATTTTGTATTCTTTAAGCACATTTCAACTGACACCAACATATTTATTAGCAAACTATTCCTGGTACAAGCAATCATTTTTATTACTGAATCTATTATGCCTTAGTCTTAAATGGACATTTACAATTCTCCACAGAAGCATGTACACTTTTGTAAGACCCCACACTCGGCAAGCCAAATATGCAGGCATGTGCAAGAGTAAGATGGTGGTTTTGGACCAAAGCCTTTACTGATAAAGTCTTCTGTAGGTGTATAAATATCACAAACCTCCGCAAATAGTGGGAGCTTTCTCCAATTCCATGTCTCACACATACCCAACCTTCACAATAAATAATCTCCACTGCTTATCGAGCAGATCTTCAGTCTCAACCCAAGACTTAAACAATGATAAAATCTCTGGGAAAAGTTCTATAAGCAACAGGCTTCAACTTCCAGTCTCTAAAGAAACCAGATTCTCTTGCGACTGACCGCTAATGACAGCTCAGTTTAGCCCGCATCACCCCCAAAACACAGAAAATTATAACCATGGCTGACCAAAGCAAAACATTCTCCTAACCTGATTTTTGGCGGATGAAGATGTATCATTACTGGAGAAAAAAAAACACAAGCTGCTCAAAGAGTACTTTTTTGATGAGTCTAAGATGCGGATCGGTTCAAGGGTCCTTCTGGACCTATGCAGAGAAAACCCCCACCCGGAGCCGCCCGGCACAATGTCTGTCTGTATGAGCTCAATAGCCATCATTCATAGACAGGCGGTCAGGGCTACACTGGGACCTGGCTGGTTAACACAGCTGTTCCAGCACAGCTAGAGCTACTGAAGAACTTCCCCTCAACGCAGGAAAGTCCTCTTATACAACAAACCGACCATACCGCCCAAAAGGGTCTTTGGCAGAGGGGAATCTCTTCTTTTCTTTCTTTCTCTGGCTCACCTTTATATGACTGATAATGATTTTAGCTTAAGTTGAAAGTAAAGACGATAAAGAAAAATAAGCAGAAAATAACCAAAGGAAGAGGGAGTCGCACAAGGCCTAAGCTGGTGTCTGGGCATGGTAACTTCATCAGGACCGAGCAGGGTATTTATCTTTCGGCCAAATCTGAGTGCTAGGAGACTGTGTACTCAGGATAGAGACAACCAGTCCAGAGCTCAAAAGACCCAGCAGGGAGAGATTTCAGTTAAGAAACTAAACTGCTCCGAGATGCCTATTTCAAGTGGCCAAGAGTTTACATGATCATGATCAAAGCAGGGTAAAAGCCTTGATACAGTAGTGAAAACTGCGTCCATGTACAGTAATTTCAGACAAACTCAGGATAAAATGAAGTTCAGTCTGAAATTTGTTTCAGGAGTTAACAGCCTTTAAACTACTATTGGTAGTTTCAAATATAACACTGACTACCTGCATAACATCATGTGAGAAACTGACCTTACTTGAGCTACAGAACACTATTCAGATATTCAGTATCATCAACATAGCCATATCTACAACTCGCATCCCACAATAAAAGCAAATGTGCCTTAACTAATTCCGGTGCTAGTCCGAACACCACAAGTGATAGTAATTTACTCAACCTTTACTTGTCCCAAACCTGTCTAATTTTTATTCTTTTGTTGAACATAAAAGAGGATATACAGAAGAATTTAGTAACCGATATCTTTTAACATCCGTGGTATTTTTAACAATTACTCCTTTTAACCATCATACTAAAAGTTTCAAACTAGCTGAGAGAAAGTAAATCTCATTGTGAATACAAGCTGTCCTCATGAATGTCTCTGGTCCAGATATTATATACTGAAATAAGAAACCAAATTTGCATTTCTCTGCATTTTCCACAGGCCCATTCAAAGACTGTTCCCAGGTGCGGCAGGCAGGGCACAGTACCAGTGGGATGTATCTGTTGAAGGCAGAGGGAAGTGATAGACTGATTCAGGCCTGGTGCGAACATAAATTAGACAATGGAGGGTGGACTGTTTTTCAGCGACGAAAAGATGGCTCAGTCAACTTCTTCAGAAACTGGGAGAACTACAAGGTACGGGCATGAGTAAAATACAGATCAATGAATGTACAAGACTAAAACAATGCATCTGTAGCACAATCCCCTCTTACCTTAAACTTTACCTGTAAGTCTAAGAATCTGATATGAAATCAGCAAATAGGGCAACCTCTGGAGACATTCCTAGTATATGTAACCAACCGGTCCTACTGCACCCAACCCGTTTCTGAGCTGCGATGAAACCGGCAATTCTTTGCATTGGAGTCATTTCCTCTAACAAGGAGGCTAAAGACCATGGCCTCTATCATCTGTTGCTAGAACACCTTCTGAGGTCAGAGGAGTGAGGTTTACCTGCATAGAACTTCGCTAACTGGCATCCATTACACTCACCCCCTTAAACCTCACTCCCATCCCGGACGAGGCCTTACGTGTAACACACCATTCCTACTGCACCCAACCCACTCTGACCTAGGATCAAACCGGTGATTCTTTGCACTGGAGTTGGTTGCTCTAACAAGAAGGCTAAAGACCCTGACCTCTAACATCTGTCGCTCAAACACCTTTTGAGGTCAGAGGAGTGAGGTTTCCCTGCATAGCACTTCGCTAGCTGGCCTCTGCTACACTCACCCCCGCAAAGGCTCACTGGTTTGATCCCAGTTCAAAGCAGGTTGAGTGCAGTGGGGCAAGTGGGTTTGTGAGCTGGAAAGTGTGATGAGATTACCAGTAAGTCCTACGTGATTTATGTGTTCAGAATTTTCTGGCCAAGTAATGTCATTGATCATTTTAGAACTGCCAAGAAACTTTATTATTATGTTTTTTTTCTTTGCTTTAAGCATATTTATATCTATTTAAGTACAAAATAGATGCACCATGTTTTATATTGTACATACCTTTGTTCATATAAAATTGGCTGCATAAAGCATGACACTCTCATAAACAAATGTGGCTTACTTTCTTTAAAGATGGCAACAATTTTACTCGAGGAACAAAACAATAGCCTGATAGTTGACAGCTGACAATTTTTGTGGTATGTTTAAGCATCTTTGAACTGTACTTTTAGTTGAATATGTGCAATATAACAGTTTTAGGTTATCAGACACTGCAAAACAGTAATTATTGGCTTATAAAATGTCCATATAGTGTGATAAAACTTGTGAACAATATGGCTGATGCATTATTATTATTTAATATTTTTCAAGATCAATCACTATATTATATAATGTGAAGGCATGTTTTAGCTATGAATTTCATAACATATGTTTACAGCATTAGTGCTGAACAGGAAAAGACATTCATCTTCAGTTGGGGAAACCAAAGCGCTATAGCTGTGATATATAGGAGGCTCGAAGACCAAAAGAACATAATTCAATCCTTTTCCTGAGCAATGGATCGACAATGACCATTTTCCACTTGTACATTGCTGAAATCAGTGGAAAAATCCTGTTATGTCTTTATAAAGCAGTTCTCAAGTTCCCTGCAAAGTCTGTCCTGGGAGTGTGACTTCACCGATTTAGTCAAAGTTGAGAGTGTTCACTTGCCAGATGAGTGAATTGTAAGTCCGCAGTTGAAAGCCTACTACAGAAATATACCTCAAGTCCTACTCCCTGACACAAATAAAATGAAAACAAGTACAATAACTGCACACAGTTGGAGGAAACCACATAAATCCACTAGGACTAAGATGAACCTTTCCATTGGAGAAAAGATCAAACTTCAGTCACATACTCCATCTCTATTACACAGTCACATACTCCATCTCTATTACAGTTTCTCTACTTAACTCCCCTCCTTCTCCCACACAGAAAGGCTTTGGGAATATAGATGGAGAGCACTGGCTGGGATTGGAGAACATCTATAATCTAGCCAAGCAGGGGGACTACAAATTGCTGGTAGAGCTGGAGGACTGGGTTGGGAAGAAGGTGTATGCAGAGTACAGCAGTTTCCATCTGGAACCTGAGAGTGAGGGCTTCAGGTTAAGGCTGGGCACCTACCAAGGAAATGCAGGAGACTCTCTCACAAGTCACAATGGAAAACCATTCACAACCCTTGATCGGGATAAAGACGCCTTTACAGGTCAGTTGGTGCCCGCAGTCAGTTTGAATTGGACAGTTACAAAAGAAAAGGTTGGGTTGAATTCATACATTTTTTATCATGTCTACAATTTGTTGCAACAGCTAGAGCAAAGTCCTGCTCAGAAATACAGGAAAAAAATCTGGAGATGAATGGGGTGGTACCTTTTCAAAAGGTATACCTTTGTAGTCCTTGAATGGGGTAGTACCTTTACGAAAGGTATACCTTTGTAGTGCTTGAATAGCAATACTTGAACTTTAGACACCAATGTGTTGTTTACAGTTCGGTAGGTGTGGTGTATGCTAGAAAATTGTAATCCATATCACTCTTGCTCTAAGAAAAGAGTTGTAAAAACAGTTTACATATTTTCACAACCTTGACAGTGAAAAAAGAAATAAATGTGTACCATGCTGTACAGTAATAAACAGTATTTCTCAGTTGAAATGGGTCAACATATGTACCTTTAAGGTGGTACCAATTTGAATCTTTTTGGTCCAAATGTACCTTTCGAAAGGTAACACCCCAGCAACCCAACATTTTGTCTTCCCTTGACGTATCCAATAAATCTGAATACCTTAACTAGCAGCTTCAGGTATATTTAGTTGGGTGGCAGCTCATATATGCTGTACAGTGGCCTTTAAGGAAACAATTTTAAGCTAGAAATGGTCTACATTTGATGCAACAGTCCCAGCTGAAAATAATTTCCCCTTTGTGTTCATACATCATAAATAAAACTGTTTATATCAGTTATAGTTTATAGTCTGAGATAGTCTGACAGCACTGTGTTGGATCCAGTGTAGACAATCATCAAGTTTTTATTTGATGACAAGTGTTACAGTAGACACAGTGTACAGATCTGCTTCCATTTAATTCAAAAGTTGAAACTGACCATGCCTCTCAGTAAGATTAAGTGGAATTAAAATAAGTGAATCAGAAGATAAGTGTTCTGCTAAACCAATGCATTGCATTCTGCCCCCTATTTTGTTTGATGTGCAATAGGTGCTTTGTTTCATCCAGTGTAAACAGTCTTCAGTTCAGGAGTGTCCAAACATGCTGCAACTACTAGGATAGGGGAGCCCAAACTCAGTCCTGTGGGGCCGATGTCCTGCAGATTTTAGCTCCAACTTGCCTCAACACACCTGCACAGATGTTTCTAAAAAGCCTAGTTAGAGCTTGATTAGTTAGCCCAGGACAGAGTTTGGGCATTGCTGCACTTGGAACATCCTATAGTTAAGATTTCCCTAGAAGGTTCTAGTGAGGCGGAAGGTCTCGATTAGTGGTTTCAAGTGTGTTTTATTAGGGATAGACTAAACTCTGCACAACAGTAGCCCTTTAAGGAGCAGTTTGAGACACTGAGCAAGAGGCTGTCCACTTTTGATCATTTACCCTCTTAGACAGTATTTACTATCACTTACATCCAAGATCATCAACCCTTTTCGTGAATATATATCTTCCTGAACTGTTCAACTTCAACCTTGATCAAACATGAACAGGTAAGTTTGATCAGGGTTGCAACTGAAAACTGCAGGAAGGTAGATCTCCAGGAACTGGGTTAGTGATCCCTGAATCACTTTTAAAGATAAGTCCTACAGTCTTAAGTTGCACCTGGTGTCAGGAGAGTACAGATTTGCTTCCTTCACAATTTTATTCAAATTTTAGTAGCTAAACCTCACAGTAAGTTAGAAATGTAATTAAACTAATTCTAATAGAAGCAAATGTGTTCTGTCAATCCAACTCATTGTATTCTCTTCATCCACTCCTATCCAAAGGAAACTGTGCTCATTTCCACAAAGGCGGATGGTGGTACAACGCATGTGGTCAAACCAATCTGAATGGCGTATGGTACTCTGGTGGTGTGTATCGCAGCAAATTCCAGGATGGGATCTTTTGGGCAGAGTACGGAGGCGGGTACTACTCGCTCAAATCTGTCCGGATGATGATCCGACCAATAGACTGAGGTTCTCTAAATGACTTCATCCTCATATCAAATCTGAATGAGTCTAAATTGCTTGAATGTACTCACGTCAGCACTTATTTATAATTACACATTCATGTTTATAAGGACTGATATTAGCACACTATAGTTGTCATTTGTCCCTGATGATCAAAACACAAAAATGAAGAACGGAATGACCTGCGCTTTTCCAGATAACTTATGGGAATCAATCCATCCAAATACAAAGATGACGATGTTGAGAGAAACTTGAAGCTGGAGTTGAATGTCAATGTGGTCAATTTCAGCATCTTCATGCCCATCTCCATTTAACGTCCTTCTCACATATCAGTCAATTTCTTCTGATATTTCCTCGTTGTTTGGACCCTAAAACCTTAATGATAGTTTTGTTTTTCAAAGATTGTCACTACTTACAAAATGTTCTACCAATAGGGACTGGCACTGGGCTGAACTGTTCATCAGGCCAGGCAAGGTCTGCTTTAGGGAAGTAACGTTGGTGTGTAAATATACTTCATGTTTTTGTATCTGTGTGTGTCTTTGTAAGAGTTAATTTAAGAACTCACCTCAAATCTCCAGTATTCATTTATTTATATATCAGTGACCTGTATTTATAATCATCCAATCATCTATTTATCCCTGATTAAGATGTACCATTGTGCTTTCAACAGTTACATCTAATTCCAGGGTTGTACTAAGAAAAATGAAAGGGATATTTGCCCCAGCTTTGAAAATCATCTAGTTTTTTTTTTTTTCAATGTCTTAACATTAAACTTATTTTATTCCACAATACTTTTTTTTTTCCAGTGAAACAGCAACAAGATAAATGTAGGGCAGGTCATGATTTCAAATATATATTTGGAGTTGACTGGACTGTGAAAGGTGGACATCAAATACCATAACGAAGCAAAACCAAATGTGCCAAAGATTTTATTGTCAAATTATATAAAAATTGCCCTTAAAGAGACAGTGGCTTCAGTGCAAAAATAGCAAATTGGAATACAATTAAAATTCATTATTTATACCATTTTAAATACTGTGCACCAACGAATTGGTCACAATATGACCATGATTGATAATTAAGAAAAGGGGACAATTTTGTTTATTCAGGAAACGTGATTTCCATGGAAAAATCATATATTTCAGTCATAAAAATAGAATAAACTTTACTGTAATTTCTCAGAATTATGATATGGACTAGTGTTTGTGAATATTAAACCACACAAAAAAATAACATTATTTAAGTATGAAGTATGTTTTGGATCTTCCTCTGAATAAATGGTGTTTTTTACTATACATACTGAAGCCCATGTGATGTGTTTTAGGAATGTACTGTCTCTGTTTATAAGGACCCACACACTTGTTACAACAGTAACTATGTTTTACTTAAGAGAAAAAAAAACTGTTGTAGTTTTAATTGAAACAAAGAAACACAAGCATCTTCACAACAACTGATCAATATTGATCATATTGTTTATCTTCACAAATAAGAGGTCTATTAGTATTGCACAGTAGAATGTAATTCTAAAAGTGGTCTGACTGTGCTTGGACAAAAGTCTTGTCACTTAGCAGAAATAATGTACAGCATAGAATAACAAAGTCTTGTTGCAGTGGAAAAAGAATTAATATTGTGTATGACTCCCATGAGCTTGGAGGACTGCATCTATACATCTCTGCAATGACTCAAATAACCTACAAATAAAGTCAACTGGAATGGAAAAGAAAGCGTTCTTGCAGGAATCCCAGAGATCATCTATATTCTTTGCGTTCATCTTTAATGCCTCTTCCTCCATCTTACCCCAAACATGCTCGATTTTGTTCATGTCTGGTGACTGAGCTGGCCAGTCCAGGAGCACCTTGACCTTCTTTGCTCTCAGGAACTTTGACATGGAGGCTGAAGTATGAGCAGCAGCGCTATCCTGCTGCATAATTTGCTCTCTCCTGTGGTTTGCAATGTAATGAGCAGCACAAATGTCTTGATACCTCAGGTTGTTGATGTTGCCTCTCACAAGCCAAACTTTGGCTTTTTACCTTCACCAAACTTGACTGATTTCTATGAGAATATTGGGTCCATGCGGGTTTTAAAAGGTCTTTTGCAGTATCTGTGATGATTGGGATGCAGTTTAAAAGATCTTCCACTTTTCCAAATAATCATCTAATAGTCAAGTTGTTATTCGTTGCTCTTACAACTGGAATTGACAAGACTTTTGTCAGGTAGTGTAGGTTGAATTAAATTTCATTATTTAAAAAAATGAGACAATTTGCTTGTTTAAATCTAATTTAAACATAAAAAAAGAGAAAGTCGAAATTAAGAGGGCAAAAAACAATTGGGCAAAATAATATTAATATTAATAATTAATTACATTTAACAAATTTCAAAGTGCACTAGATTACATGTTGACTTTTTAATGTAATGCTTTAGTCATCAACATTTTGTAAAACCACTGACTGACTAACTAAAGAGAAAGAAAAATACTTTAAACGTAGCAGACTTTATGCTACAATTTCTTCATAAACAAACAAAAACACAGACAGAAACACACTCCTCTGTGATGTCCTATGTACTGCATTGGCAGACATGCTTGATCCCAATGGAGCTACGATCAAAATGAAATCAATTTTCATGTAAACGATCTCTGAAGTACTGCTCCAACCCTGAATAAAACAGCGTCCAAAAGTTTGAGTCAAACACTTTTTATACACATCCTATATATATGCCGTCACAGCTGGATTTTCAATTAAACAACTGATTTGTCTGCAATACGAGGAGCGCGAGAGTATATGTGTGTGTGCGCGTGGTGTTTGGGAGTGAAAGAAACAGATTTCATGTCAAAAGTATGCAGACATGTGAAAATGGGAGGACTGCAGCACATACAGACAATGAAAAACACATTTCTGCCGTCCAGTCACGAAACGGAGGCGAGAGAGACGGAGACAACAGAAAGAGAAGGATCCAGAGCAAGAGAGAGAGAGAGAAAGAGATGGAGACAAAAGAGCAAGACATTCCTTCCATATAAAGTGCTTAGGTTACAGCTCCACAAAAGTGTATTTTATAAAAGTTATGCCTCCCTGTTCCCGGTTTCCCCAGCGGGACTATCCTTCAAACCATCTTCAAATCACTCGCAGCCAAGCGTTTAACTCTATTGGGAAAACACGGACAAGAAGAGGGGAGAAAGAGAGACACTGGAGGTAGAAGTCTTGCTCACGTTCTCAAGAGATTCTGACTCGTGTCCCAGTGTGCATCTAACACACTTTCACACATGAGGCAGACAAGAGTAAATATTCACACTTGGGTGTTTTTACACTAGACCGTTTTTGTTTTAAAGCACAGAAGTTTGGTCTTGTTGCGTCTGGCATCCACACTACTACTGATTCTTCAACCATAGGAAAATGGAGTGTTTTGAAAATGGTGGGTCCAAAGAAGTGAAGTTTAATTATTTGAATTAAATTAACTAATTAACTAACTAAATTAAATTAAAATAATTTTTTCAAAGGACTATCCACTAGAAGCGTTCAACAAATAAAGTTGAAGTCAAAATTAGTCAAAATGACATTTAACAGAGCCAGAATTTTTTTTTTCCACAGTATTCCCCCATAATATTTTTTCTTTTGGAGAAAGTCTTATTTGTTTTTAATTTTGGCTAGAATAAAAGTATTTTTGAAATTTCTAAATGCATTTTAACCCTTCCACACATACGGTCACACCGGTGTGATCACCCTTGGCTGGTCCCTGAAGTAGAGGTCTGCATTCCGAATATTTCAAATAAGTTTCCGGATAAAACGCGTGTGCATCCGACGTTGTGCTGTGTGTCACTTGTTATAGGCTGTCTGGACTTTGTAGCATCCAACTGGGTGTTTTTGGGAGGCCTATTTAATCACTATTCATTTTACATTCTTCCTTAGCCCAATATGTACCTGCTATGTGTAAAGAAATAAGGCTGATATCATATATGAAGCACAGTCGCTAGCTAGCAAATATATTCAGTGGATATGTTTGTAAATCTCATTTTGAAAGAGTTGGTGCCTCACAAGCCACAAATGCGGCACTCATGTCTCATCACAAACAAAACTGACATTTAGCCTACAATCCCTGCACAACTTATACTTTTATCAGTTATCTCTCTCTTTTAATAGTATCCAATTTAACATGTTTTGGTAACCAGAAATAAATTTAGCGGGAATGGTCAGGTCGAGTAGAAAACCTGGCGAGTGGGACAAAAAATTCAGTCCAGCACATATCTCTACCCTCAGGCGCACAATCACACCGGTGTGATTAGAACGTTTATCAACTGCTAAAATTCAAATCTGATGGGGTGCGGTAGGGCACAGAAATCACAATTTATATGTGCTTGCAAACATTTAACATTTATTTTAGGTTTCAGACATTCAAATACACATAACTACAAGCAAAACATACCATTTATGGTTTGTAAAATACACGCAGATGTCTTTGGAGAAGGCAATAATAATTATTTAGCAACAGAACTGGACTGGACAACAACTGGTGCTTTTTTCATGTAAGATACACACTGTTTATATTACCAGAATATTTTCTCAATTCCTCTCCCTGATAAAAAGTTGCTTACCATTATGTATTTCGGCAGAAAATAATCAATATATATATATATTTTTTAATGTGATTCCACAATCAAAATCGAATAAAAGTGATCCATTCAGCCCTACTGAGGACCTAATTTTAGTTTGGTTCCATTTCAGTATAGACAGACTGAAAAACACAAAATGTTTGAAAATGGAGGCATGGCTATGCATAAGCGGTCTCTGATTGGTCTGCCGGACTACAGTGCATCATTCCCTGACTCATCAAGCTTCTCACATATCTCCAATACACAACCAGTAGACAACAAGCACAGATGCAGGCAAAATATGTTCATGCCCAGTGAGTGTGGTCACACATCATGCATGTTAGGCTATATAGTGTGGACGAAAATAGTTTTTCTGAAATGCTGTAAAACAACTGTCGAGGAGCGTTTTCATTATAAAACGCCACTGTAAATGGAGAACGGACTCCTGTAAATGCAGCCTTAGACAACAAGAGCAGACACAATTCAGCCGTAAAGTCTTTTTTATCTCATAAAAGCTTTTGTTGGACAGAGACTGACAGCCACTAAAATCATCGGCCGTGAAAGTGGTAAATATGAGCGTTGGCACGCTACGCTCCGCTAGCTTCTGAAAAGTCAAGCAGATTCACATTTCTCAGAATTCAAAGCTCTGAAAGTCATCAAAGTAAGAACAGAAGGGATTAAATCAATATTCACAAGCATTTTTAATTTTGCAAATGACTAATGGGATCTGAGTCACGAAATATTGCCGTCAACTAAATTAAACATTAAAAAATGTTTTTGTTTTTTGGAACAAAGCTAAAATAATAAAAAACAGAGCTTATTATAACATTAAATATCTATTTTGTTTATGAGAAGATAAAAAACAATTACATTTTTATTTTAATGAGATACAGTCCTTTATTTTATTCACAGTTATGTTTTTATTTAATATTTTATATATTAATAAGATCATTTTCATTTTTTGGGTGAACTATGTCATCATTTACTCACACTTGTTTCAAAGCTGACTTTTTTTCTTCTTCTAGAGCAATGGTCCTCAAACCTTTGATAATTTTTCTGCAGCACAGCCCTGTATGTAGATTGCTAGGTGACCATCAATGGTTTTCACAGAAGATGACAAGCTGAAAAAACGTTGCTGCAACTCTGATACAAGTTTATTGTATGGAGAAATAAATTTAAAAAACGCTGCAAAAAAACGTGTTTGAGATAGTTGCCATACCGGAATGTGTATATTCCATACAAAATATGAAGCTAATTGGTTAGTTCTTGTCACATGACTTGCGGTGCGTTTAAGGCATTCAGAAAATGTTTTCAACTGCGGGCACCTGGAAGGCACGAGCGCCTTGCTCCCTTTGGCCTGTTGCTCCCAATATCCTAATATGCATATACAAGCCACGTGCCTCTATTAGAAATTACAAACTTGTGCGCCGAAAAGTCGCGATATGTGAACAGCCCCTGAGGGCCCTAATTTGTGATTTCCAGCAGTTGATCTTTTTGCACACGCACGGTGGATTCACTTTATTTGTTGACAAATTCTTTGCAGATCCATTCCTTGGCAGTTCAGGGGTCCTACACTGAGCTTTTCCCCCTTAAATATTTCTAACTCATTTTGCTGCATGTGGATTAAAATTTGGCACTCAAGTGACCGAGATGTAACCGAGAGAATACGTTCATTTTTCAAAATAAAAGACTTTTTAAAATAAAAGATTATTCAGACTCAGATAATAAATAAAACGGAAATAATTAATGATTTCTTGTACGGCCCAGTACTAATTGATTCACAGACCTTTACTGCTCCGCAGGCCCCAGGGGTTGGAGAACACTGTTCTAGTGAACACACAAACACACATACGAAATATATATTGAATAATATTGGAAATCAGTAGTCATTAACTTCCATATTTTTTTTCATCAGTTAATGGCTATCAGTTTCCAGTGTTTATTCATAATATCTTCTTTTTGGTTTATCAGAAGAAACTCAAGAAAAAAACTTTAATCCTCCTCAGGGTGAGTGATTGGCAAGTATATTTTCACTTTTGGGTGAACTATTAGGGATTTTTGTGCTAGTAGTTATAATTTATTTATGGCCCGTTAGACACCCTTTTGGGCACAGTCCTAAAAATACATTTCCAGCTTCTGTAAATCTTGAAAACTTCAGATCAGACTTCAGTGTGATCTTTTTTTTTCTGAAAAAGAGGCACGTTTTTAAACTACATATATTACAATAAATATAGTCGCTCCACCAACAACGAATCTACTCACTTATAATATAAGATATAATATACATTTCAAGTCAGAATTATTACCCCTAAGTTTGTTTGTTTTTTTCTTTTTTAAATATTTCCCAAATGATGCTTAACAGAGCAAGAAAATTTTCACAGTATGTTTGATAGTATTTTTTCTTCTAGAGAAAGTCTTACTTGTTTTATTTAGGCTAGAATTAAAAGCAGTTTTTAATTTTTTAACAACCTTTTTTAAAGTCAAAATTATTTTTTTTGATAGTGTACAGAACAAACCATCGCCATACAATAACTTGCCTAATTACCATAACCTGCCTAGTTAACCTAATTAACCCTTTTAATGTCACTTTAAGCTGTATAGAAGTGCCTTGTAAAATATCTAGTCAAATATTATGTACTGTCATCATGGCAAAGATAAAATATATCAGTTGATAGAAATGAGTTATTGACACTATTATGTTTAGAAATGTGTTGAAAAAAATCTCTGTGTTAAACAGAAATTGGGAAAAAAATAAACAGGGGGGCTAAAAATTCAGGGGGGCAGATCATTGTGACTTCAATTGTATGTAATAATGTTTATAATGACTAAGAATCTACCAAAAATTTAAAAAGAGGCAATTTCAAATATTTAGAAAAACTAAATTAGTTCACCATGTTATTTGCTATAAAAATAAACTATCCCATTCTATTTTTTTTATATGACTCGACGTCTAAATTGCATTTAGTGGACTAGATTTTCATTATGATTCAAAATATTTACAACTGACAATTGGACTAGAACTGTATTTTAGGATAAGATTTAAATGAAAGGGCATTATTGTATTAATTATTATGAATAGATTAAATATTTCATGCACATTTAGTTGTTTGATCAATACATTAAAAATACAGTATCAGCTGACATCATGTAAATGTTGTATGTGCGGGTTAATAGAAGTTCCAGATACTATCTCTGCAGGGGGTGCTGGCTTCACATCTGTGTGTGTGTATGTGTGTGTGTGTGTGTGTTGTGGTTTGGTGGGCAGTGGGAAAACTGAGCACCTGTCAGCATCTACTCCACTGGAAATCAGACATATTGCCATAGTTTAGCAGAGGAACGTCAACACACAAACAACTACTTATCTAAATGTCCACCACAGGAATGTGATGTTTTCAACAGATGCTTATTATGAATAAAACCACCTTTAACCAACATTTGAAGTAAAAACAAGATGATTTACAGACTCATTTTTTTAACTGAAGGGGTCACCAAAAGGAAGCCGTCCGAAGTAGCTTAGTCGGAGGACATTTTCATCCTTAAAGTACACACAATCCACAGATCACACACACGGATCCAGCTGGACGCTTCAGTCTGACCCAGAGTTTTCAGTAGGGAAATCCTGTTATTTCAAAACACAAACCATTTGGACACTCACCCAATCATTTACCTCATCTTCCTGTCAAAAGCCTCCCAGCCACTTTCTCACAATCTGTGATGAAGCCGTCTGGATGTGCTTAGAGCTCATGCAGGCTTTTATAACACACCACAAATCACTGTCTCTGATTATTATGAAAGTGAGAGGACCAAAGAGAGAATTCAGTGTTTATTTGAATGGGCTGTATTTTTATAGCAAAATAATTCTAGCAGGTGTTTTACCCTATCAAAAACACATCATAGTGGCTCCAGAGTGAGCCATTTCACTTCATATTTCTTTAAATGATAATGAGCTGTTGTCTCCCTAAGCCTCTCTGATATTGCAGGATCACAGCTCTGTTAACCCTAATCTATTCATGATTATGTAAACCTTTGCAGCAAATATTGTAGAACCAAATCTTGAGCTTCTGCTGACTTTTGTCTGTATGACTGACACTGAGTATTTCAAGGCATTACAAAATGATAAAATGTGAGATTGCACCAGGCCCCCTCCTGTGCATTTCACCGTCACAAATAATTTAGTAGTCCTTAACATTGCAGCCTGCCATTATCAATGAAAAATATATTCAACAAACATCTATCCATAAAAAAATGTTCAGCTGGTCAAAGTGAACACCACGGCAGTACACTGACAAACATAGCTCTGAAGGATGTAGGATGAGGATCTGAATATGAACACAAGTGAATTGAAACTGACTGCAATTTGTTTACTTGTAATCAAACAAAACAAACACTAATATATTTTATGCAATTATTTTCCTCTTTCAGGCAAATTGTAGACACAGCTACATCATTTACATGTAATTTTGATGTGAACCCAGCTTCCTGAGGTTGTAAAGCAGTTCGACGAAAACACAAGCAAGTTTTTTGCCTGGACATTCCCTTCATATTTAAAACTAATGCATTTAGCTGTTGCCTCTTCTAAAGGCTGATTTATACTTCTGCGTCAAGTGCACGCGTATGCTACGGCGCTGACGCATAGCCCTATGCCGTGGCTGTCGGCGTCGCTGACGTGCACCTCTCAAAATATGTAACTAAACGACGCATAGCGCAAGCTCTGTGATTGGTCAAGTGACCGGTGTAACCCACGACGCATGCAAAGCACTTAGCTGTGCATTTATACTTTTGTGCGCTCTGTTGGTCTGCAATACCACTTCCAAAACGCTAGTTGGCAGTGAAGTGTAAATGTGTTTCTGTGTCGAGTTTCTTCGCTGCTGTTTTGTTCTTTCTGAATGCTTCCTGAATGTACAAGTGGCTCAATCTCGCTCATTTTGAGACAGGAACCGGCGGACGTGAAACAACTTTAACTATGAGGTAAACACAAAACAAAACTTTCTATCCGGAGCTCCTTCACGGGACTCCGCACTTGTAAACAATCGCTCCATTGGGCTCGCACCGCTCGCGCGGCTTTCGGTTCCGCCCAGAATTGTCAACGATACCAGGCCGACCAATCACAGAGCTTGCGCTACGCGTCGTTGCGACGTGTAGTTACATTTTTTGAGAGGTACACATTAGCGACGCTGAAGGCCACGGTGTAGGGCTATGCATCAACACCGTAGCATACGCGTGCGTTTGACACAGAAGTATAAATCTGCCTTAAATCAGTCTTCACAAGTAACGCGAGTTATGTAATAATATTACTTTTCAAAGTAACGAGTAAAGTAATGCATTACATTTTTAAAATTAAGTGATGAGTTCCGTTTTTTTTTTTTTTTTTTATGTAACACAAGTTACTTTTTAGTTTAGTTAATTCACCTTTAAATAATAATAAATACCATGAAAGTCCTGAAAGATTTCAAGCCTCAGCCAGGTCAGAAAAAATAACTCAAAAGTAACATAACACATTACTTACCATAAAACTCAACTAATTACTTTTTTGGAAGTAACTCAAAATTGTAAAACATTACTTTCTAAAGTAACTTATCCCAACATTGATTATGGCACATAAATGAACTCAAACAGTTTGTAAAAAAAAAAAAGCTACATGTTTTGTTTTCTATTTGTCTGAACTGCCAGGACACAGCAGAAAGTAAACAACAAGTAAATTAAACAAAAAGAATCTACAAAGTGAAAATTGATGTCACTTTTAAGGTGGTGAATTTAGTTAAAACATAAATGTATACAAAACAGAGCAAGCCTAAATCACAAAATGCAAACAAAATGCAAAAAAGTGTGACAAAACAAAAAAGAAAAAACATGCAAACAACACAGAAACACTAAACAACTTAAAAATGCAAAGAAACAAGTTTAAAAAAAAGCAAGCACAAACCAAAACTTTTAATATAAAGTACAAAACACAAAATGCAAACAAAACCAAAAGTGTGAAAGTGCGCAAACAAACAGACACAGTTGACTGTGATGAATTCTCAATATTTAAATTTAAGCACTACATTTCAATCATAGCATCCACTCCTAATTTTCACAGTTTAATCCATAAACAAGACAGCTGGACAGACAGGAAGATAAGGGGTTCAGGGGGGCACCAGAGGGACACGCATGAAAGAACATCCAGCAGGTCAAAACAAACTTGAGCATTATGGCCAAGTCCAAGAACACATGAGATCCTTCAGCTCCCTGCTTCAAATTCCTCCATTTTCCTTTCACTCGCTGTTTTCCCCCCTTTGAGCAGATTTATAAGGCGAGTGACTGGCAGCTCTTTAATACAGTTCAGACCTCGTGTTGTACAAGAGAGCAGTATTTTCCTCTCTGCTTTCCAAAGAGCACAGGAGTCATCCAGCCCTGCACCAAATACACCAGGGCAGGGCACACACAAAGCTGAAGTCAAGTCATGTAGACAAACTCATTCAGAGTAATCAAATTGGTTACAGTCATCATTAACAGTGCATTTGTACGACTCTGCCTAGCACAAAGCTGTTCAGCTTGCTTTTCTACTGCAATTTAAAAGCGAGTGGGGTTATAGACCTCTTGTAGCTTTGTCTCCTCTGTTGAATTATATTACGACAGAAATTAATGCACAAAAACCTGAAGCACATTTCCTTCTGCATCGTTCCATCAATGCTCTCCTCGACTATCAAGAAGAGGAACGTCTGTACTTCTACTGCCCAAGATACAGCCATTTTATTGTGTTTATTTAATTAAAGGGTTAGTTCACCCAAAATAAAAAGTCCATTACTAATTACTCAACACTCATGCTACAGAACAGAAATTAAGACTTTAGATGAAATCCGAGAGCTCTCTGAAACCTCTATAGTCAGCCATGGTGCTGAAATGTTCAAAGTCTAGAAAAGGAGCCAAAAACATGATTAAAACATTCCATTCGCCTTGTGTGGTTCATCTGAAATCACATGAGGCTTAAAGAACACCTTTGCAGCACAAAAAAAGGCCTTGCTTGAAGGCAGACATACCAAGTTGGGAAAAGTCATTTCCGGGGAAGACAGTGAGGATTTGAGGGAGGTTGCAGAAGAGTGGGTGCCTAAAGGGGGGGTGAAGACCGATGGGGGCGTGTGCGTGCGATGTACCATAACCGTACGTTCACACCGAAAATGTAGTTACGCAGAGAACAAGTATTGAACGCATGAAGAAAGGGAGGCATAGAATGGCAGTGAAAGCCCAGACAGCAGCTGAAATCTCTCAGTAGTATTCAGCAACCCTTTGCCCGTCCTCTGTGTAAATTAATATTAACTGTTTCAGTCTAATACTACATTAGCAGGAGGATGGAGATGAAACCAGGGTGGACATTTCAGCAAGACAATGATCCAAAATGCTTTCAGAGAAAGAAAATTATGCTGTAGAATGGCCCAGGC